>NW_026651595.1:613873-917060 GCF_030265065.1 Corythoichthys intestinalis | reverse complement strand
TCCTAGAACAAAATTTTCAAATGTAACTACTAGATTGTGATACAATACACTATTGGGTGAAGTTTGGTTGACTTCTGCGCAGCGGTTTGGGAGTTAACATCAAAATTACATTTCTCGGCCATATCGCATAGATCTCACTGTGAAAAGGCTTAAATGG
The DNA here is from genome assembly GCF_030265065.1 of Corythoichthys intestinalis. Classification (NCBI taxonomy): domain Eukaryota; kingdom Metazoa; phylum Chordata; class Actinopteri; order Syngnathiformes; family Syngnathidae; genus Corythoichthys; species Corythoichthys intestinalis. Next base: position 916,903 of record NW_026651595.1, on the reverse strand, counting down.
CTTTTTTGACCTAAGTTTAATAATTGCGCTCAAACCAAATGTCCTAGAACGAAATTTTCAAATGTAACTACTAGAATGTGATACAATACACTATTGGGTGAAGTTTGGTTGACTTCTGCGCAGCGGTTTGGGAGTTAACATCAAAATTACATTTCTCGGCCATATCGCATAGATCTCACTGTGAAAAGGCTTAAATGGCTTTTTTGACCTAAGTTTGAGGATTGCGCTCAAATCAAATGTCCTAGAACCAAATTTTCACATGTAACTACTAGATTGTGATACAATACACTAATGGGTGAAGTTTGGTTGACTTCTGCGCAGCGGTTTGGGAGTTAACATCAAAATTACATTTCTCGGCCATATCGCATAGATCTCACTGTGAAAAGAATTAAATGACTTTTTTAATTAAGTTTGATGATTGCGCTCAAACAAAATTTCCTAGAACAAAATTTTCAAATGTAACTACTAGATTGTGATACAATACACTATTGGGTGAAGTTTGGTTGACTTCTGCGCAGCGGTTTGGGAGTTAACATCAAAATTACATTTCTCGGCCATATCGCATAGATCTCACTGTGAAAAGGCTTAAATGGCTTTTTTGACCTAAGTTTAATGATTGCGCTCAAACCAAATGTCCTAGAACCAAATTTTCAAATGTAACTACTAGAATGTGATACAATACACTATTGGGTGAAGTTTGGTTAACTTCTGCGCAGCGGTTTGGGAGTTAACATCAAAATTACATTTCTCGGCCATATCGCATAGATCTCACTGTGAAAAGGCTTAAATGGCTTTTTTGAACTAAGTTTGAGGATTGCGCTCAAATCAAATGTCCTAGAACCAAATTTTCACATGTAACTACTAGATTGTGATACAATACACTAATGGGTGAAGTTTGGTTGACTTCTGCGCAGCGGTTTGGGAGTTAACATTAAAATTACATTTCTCGGCCATATCGCATAGATCTCACTGTGAAAAGGCTTAAATGACTTTTTTAATTAAGTTTGATGATTGCGCTCAAACAAAATTTCCTAGAACAAAATTTTCAAATGTAACTACTAGATTGTGATACAATACACTATTGGGTGAAGTTTGGTTGACTTCTCCGCAGCGGTTTGGGAGTTAACATCAAAATTACATTTCTCGGCCATATCGCATAGATCTCACTGTGAAAAGGCTTAAATGGCTTTTTTGACCTAAGTTTAATGATTGCGCTCAAACCAAATGTCCTAAAACGAAATTTTCAAATGTAACTACTAGAATGTGCTACAATACACTATTGGGTGAAGTTTGGTTGACTTCTGCGCAGCGGTTTGGGAGTTAACATCAAAATTACATTTCTCGGCCATATCGCATAGATCTCACTGTGAAAAGGCTTAAATGACTTTTTTTAATTAAGTTTGAAGATTGCGCTCAAATCAAATGTCCTAGAAATAAATTTCAAAATGTAACTACTAGATTGTGATAAAATACACTATTGGGTGAAGTTTGGTTGACTTCTGCGCAGCGGTTTGGGAGTTAACATCAAAATTACATTTCTCGGCCATATCGCATAGATCTCACTGTGAAAAGGCTTAAATGGCTTTTTTGACCTAAGTTTGAGGATTGCGCTCAAATCAAATGTCCTATAACCAAATTTCCACATGTAACTACTAGATTGTGATACAATACACTAATGGGTGAAGTTTGGTTGACTTCTGCGCAGCGGTTTGGGAGTTAACATCAAAATTACATTTCTCGGCCATATCGCATAGATCTCACTGTGAAAAGGCTTAAATGGCTTTTTTGACCTAAGTTTAATAATTGCGCTCAAACCAAATGTCCTAGAACCAAATTTTCAAATGTAACTACTAGAATGTGATACAATACACTATTGGGTGAAGTTTGGTTAACTTCTGCACAGCGGTTTGGGAGTTAACATCAAAATTACATTTCTCGGCCATATCGCATAGATCTCACTGTGAAAAGGCTTAAATGACTTTTTTAATTAAGTTTGATGATTGCGCTCAAACAAAATTTCCTAGAACAAAATTTTCAAATGTAACTACTAGATTGTGATACAATACACTATTGGGTGAAGTTTGGTTGACTTCTCCGCAGCGGTTTGGGAGTTAACATCAAAATTACATTTCTCGGCCATATCGCATAGATCTCACTGTGAAAAGGCTTAAATGGCTTTTTTGACCTAAGTTTAATGATTGCGCTCAAACCAAATGTCCTAGAACGAAATTTTCAAATGTAACTACTAGAATGTGATACAATACACTATTGGGTGAAGTTTGGTTGACTTCTGCGCAGCGGTTTGGGAGTTAACATCAAAATTACATTTCTCGGCCATATCGCATAGATCTCACTGTGAAAAGGCTTAAATGACTTTTTTTAATTAAGTTTGAAGATTGCGCTCAAATCAAATGTCCTAGAACTAAATTTCCAAATTTAACTACTAGATTGTGATAAAATACACTATTGGGTGAAGTTTGGTTGACTTCTGCGCAGCGGTTTGGGAGTTAACATCAAAATTACATTTCTCGGCCATATCGCATAGATCTCACTGTGAAAAGGCTTAAATGGCTTTTTTGACCTAAGTTTGAGGATTGCGCTCAAATCAAATGTCCTATAACCAAATTTCCACATGTAACTACTAGATTGTGATACAATACACTAATGGGTGAAGTTTGGTTGACTTCTGCGCAGCGGTTTGGGAGTTAACATCAAAATTACATTTCTCGGCCATATCGCATAGATCTCACTGTGAAAAGGCTTAAATGACTTTTTTAATTAAGTTTGATGATTGCGTTCAAACAAAATGTCCTAGAACAAAATTTTCAAATGTAACTACTAGATTGTGATACAATACACTATTGGGTGAAGTTTGGTTGACTTCTGCGCAGCGGTTTGGGAGTTAACATCAAAATTACATTTCTCGGCCATATCGCATAGATCTCACTGTGAAAAGGCTTAAATGGCTTTTTTGACCTAAGTTTGAGGATTGCGCTCAAATCAAATGTCCTAGAACCAAATTTCCACATGTAACTACTAGATTGTGATACAATACACTAATGGGTGAAGTTTGGTTTACTTCTGCGCAGCGGTTTGGGAGTTAACATCAAAATTACATTTCTCGGCCATATCGCATAGATCTCACTGTGAAAAGGCTTAAATGGCTTTTTTGACCTAAGTTTGAGGATCGCGCTCAAACAAAATGTCCTAGAACAAAATTTTCAAATGTAACTACTAGATTGTGATACAATACACTATTAAGTGAAGTTTGGTTGACTTCTGCGCAGCGGTTTGGGAGTTAACATCAAAATTACATTTCTCGGCCATATCGCATAGATCTCACTGTGAAAAGGCTTAAATGACTTTTTTAATTAAGTTTGATGATTGCGTTCAAACAAAATGTCCTAGAACAAAATTTTCAAATGTAACTACTAGATTGTGATACAATACACTATTGGGTGAAGTTTGGTTGACTTCTGCGCAGCGGTTTGGGAGTTAACATCAAAATTACATTTCTCGGCCATATCGCATAGATCTCACTGTGAAAAGGCTTAAATGGCTTTTTTGACCTAAGTTTAATAATTGCGCTCAAACCAAATGTCCTAGAACGAAATTTTCAAATGTAACTACTAGAATGTGATACAATACACTATTGGGTGAAGTTTGGTTGACTTCTGCGCAGCGGTTTGGGAGTTAACATCAAAATTACATTTCTCGGCCATATCGCATAGATCTCACTGTGAAAAGGCTTAAATGGCTTTTTTGACCTAAGTTTGAGGATTGCGCTCAAATCAAATGTCCTAGAACCAAATTTATACATGTAACTACTAGATTGTGATACAATACACTAATGGGTGAAGTTTGGTTTACTTCTGCGCAGCGGTTTGGGAGTTAACATCAAAATTACATTTCTCGGCCATATCGCATAGATCTCACTGTGAAAAGGCTTAAATGGCTTTTTTGACCTAAGTTTAATGATTGCGCTCAAACCAAATGTCCTAGAACGAAAATTTAAAATGTAACTACTATAATGTGATACAATACACTATTGGGTGAAGTTTGGTTGACTTCTGCGCAGCGGTTTGGGAGTTAACATCAAAATTACATTTCTCGGCCATATCGCATAGATCTCACTGTGAAAAGGCTTAAATGGCTTTTTTGACCTAAGTTTGAGGATTGCGCTCAAATCAAATGTCCTAGAACCAAATTTTCACATGTAACTACTAGATTGTGATACAATACACTAATGGGTGAAGTTTGGTTGACTTCTGCGCAGCGGTTTGGGAGTTAACATCAAAATTACATTTCTCGGCCATATCGCATAGATCTCACTGTGAAAAGGCTTAAATGACTTTTTTAATTAAGTTTGATGATTGCGCTCAAACAAAATTTCCTAGAACAAAATTTTCAAATGTAACTACTAGATTGTGATACAATACACTATTGGGTGAAGTTTGGTTGACTTCTGCGCAGCGGTTTGGGAGTTAACATCAAAATTACATTTCTCGGCCATATCGCATAGATCTCACTGTGAAAAGGCTTAAATGGCTTTTTTGACCTAAGTTTAATGATTGCGCTCAAACCAAATGTCCTAGAACCAAATTTTCAAATGTAACTACTAGAATGTGATACAATACACTATTGGGTGAAGTTTGGTTAACTTCTGCGAAGCGGTTTGGGAGTTAACATCAAAATTACATTTCTCGGCCATATCGCATAGATCTCACTGTGAAAAGGCTTAAATGGCTTTTTTGAACTAAGTTTGAGGATTGCGCTCAAATCAAATGTCCTAGAACCAAATTTTCACATGTAACTACTAGATTGTGATACAATACACTAATGGGTGAAGTTTGGTTGACTTCTGCGCAGCGGTTTGGGAGTTAACATCAAAATTACATTTCTCGGCCATATCGCATAGATCTCACTGTGAAAAGGCTTAAATGACTTTTTTAATTAAGTTTGATGATTGCGCTCAAACAAAATTTCCTAGAACAAAATTTTCAAATGTAACTACTAAAATGTGATACAATACACTATTGGGTGAAGTTTGGTTGACTTCTGCGCAGCGGTTTGGGAGTTAACATCAAAATTACATTTCTCGGCCATATCGCATAGATCTCACTGTGAAAAGGCTTAAATGGCTTTTTTGACCTAAGTTTGAGGATTGCGCTCAAATCAAATGTCCTAGAACCAAATTTATACATGTAACTACTAGATTGTGATACAATACACTAATGGGTGAAGTTTGGTTTACTTCTGCGCAGCGGTTTGGGAGTTAACATCAAAATTACATTTCTCGGCCATATCGCATAGATCTCACTGTGAAAAGGCTTAAATGGCTTTTTTGACCTAAGTTTAATGATTGCGCTCAAACCAAATGTCCTAGAACGAAAATTTAAAATGTAACTACTATAATGTGATACAATACACTATTGGGTGAAGTTTGGTTGACTTCTGCGCAGCGGTTTGGGAGTTAACATCAAAATTACATTTCTCGGCCATATCGCATAGATCTCACTGTGAAAAGGCTTAAATGGCTTTTTTGACCTAAGTTTGAGGATTGCGCTCAAATCAAATGAGCTAGAACCAAATTTTCACATGTAACTACTAGATTGTGATACAATACACTAATGGGTGAAGTTTGGTTGACTTCTGCGCAGCGGTTTGGGAGTTAACATCAAAATTACATTTCTCGGCCATATCGCATAGATCTCACTGTGAAAAGGCTTAAATGACTTTTTTAATTAAGTTTGATGATTGCGCTCAAACAAAATTTCCTAGAACAAAATTTTCAAATGTAACTACTAGATTGTGATACAATACACTATTGGGTGAAGTTTGGTTGACTTCTGCGCAGCGGTTTGGGAGTTAACATCAAAATTACATTTCTCGGCCATATCGCATAGATCTCACTGTGAAAAGGCTTAAATGGCTTTTTTGACCTAAGTTTAATGATTGCGCTCAAACCAAATGTCCTAGAACCAAATTTTCAAATGTAACTACTAGAATGTGATACAATACACTATTGGGTGAAGTTTGGTTAACTTCTGCGCAGCGGTTTGGGAGTTAACATCAAAATTACATTTCTCGGCCATATCGCATAGATCTCACTGTGAAAAGGCCTAAATGACTTTTTTTAATTAAGTTTGAAGATTGCGCTGAAATCAAATGTCCTAGAACTAAATTTCCAAATGTAACTACTAGATTGTGATAAAATACACTATTGGGTGAAGTTTGGTTGACTTCTGCGCAGCGGTTTGGGAGTTAACATCAAAATTACATTTCTCGGCCATATCGCATAGATCTCACTGTGAAAAGGCTTAAATGGCTTTTTTGACCTAAGTTTGAGGATTGCGCTCAAATCAAATGTCCTATAACCAAATTTCCACATGTAACTACTAGATTGTGATACAATACACTAATGGGTGAAGTTTGGTTGACTTCTGCGCAGCGGTTTGGGAGTTAACATCAAAATTACATTTCTCGGCCATATCGCATAGATCTCACTGTGAAAAGGCTTAAATGGCTTTTTTGACCTAAGTTTGAGGATTGCGCTCAAACAAAATTTCCTAGAACAAAATTTCCACATGTAACTACTAGATTGTGATACAATACACTAATGGGTGAAGTTTGGTTGACTTCTGCGCAGCGGTTTGGGAGTTAACATCAAAATTACATTTCTCGGCCATATCGCATAGATCTCACTGTGAAAAGGCTTAAATGACTTTTTTTAATTAAGTTTGAAGATTGCGCTCAAATCAAATGTCCTAGAACTAAATTTCCAAATGTAATTACTAGAATGTGATAAAATACACTATTGGGTGAAGTTTGGTTGACTTCTGCGCAGCGGTTTGGGAGTTAACATCAAAATTACATTTCTCGGCCATATCGCATAGATCTCACTGTGTAAAGGCTTAAATGGCTTTTTTGACCTAAGTTTGAGGATTGCGCTCAAACAAAATGTCCTAGAACAAAATTTTCAAATGTAACTACTAGATTGTGATACAATACACTATTGGGTGAAGTTTGGTTTACTTCTGCGCAGCGGTTTGGGAGTTAACATCAAAATTACATTTCTCGGCCATATCGCATAGATCTCACTGTGAAAAGGCTTAAATGACTTTTTTAATTAAGTTTGATGATTGCGTTCAAACAAAATGTCCTAGAACAAAATTTTCAAATGTAACTACTAGATTGTGATACAATACACTATTGGGTGAAGTTTGGTTGACTTCTGCGCAGCGGTTTGGGAGTTAACATCAAAATTACATTTCTCGGCCATATCGCATAGATCTCACTGTGAAAAGGCTTAAATGGCTTTTTTGACCTAAGTTTGAGGATTGCGCTCAAATCAAATGTCCTAGAACCAAATTTCCACATGTAACTACTAGATTGTGATACAATACACTAATGGGTGAAGTTTGGTTTACTTCTGCGCAGCGGTTTGGGAGTTAACATCAAAATTACATTTCTCGGCCATATCGCATAGATCTCACTGTGAAAAGGCTTAAATGGCTTTTTTGACCTAAGTTTGAGGATCGCGCTCAAACAAAATGTCCTAGAACAAAATTTTCAAATGTAACTACTAGATTGTGATACAATACACTATTGGGTGAAGTTTGGTTGACTTCTGCGCAGCGGTTTGGGAGTTAACATCAAAATTACATTTCTCGGCCATATCGCATAGATAACACTGTGAAAAGGCTTAAATGACTTTTTTAATTAAGTTTGATGATTGCGTTCAAACAAAATGTCCTAGAACAAAATTTTCAAATGTAACTACTAGATTGTGATACAATACACTATTGGGTGAAGTTTGGTTGACTTCTGCGCAGCGGTTTGGGAGTTAACATCAAAATTACATTTCTCGGCCATATCGCATAGATCTCACTGTGAAAAGGCTTAAATGGCTTTTTTGACCTAAGTTTAATAATTGCGCTCAAACCAAATGTCCTAGAACGAAATTTTCAAATGTAACTACTAGAATGTGATACAATACACTATTGGGTGAAGTTTGGTTGACTTCTGCGCAGCGGTTTGGGAGTTAACATCAAAATTACATTTCTCGGCCATATCGCATAGATCTCACTGTGAAAAGGCTTAAATGGCTTTTTTGACCTAAGTTTGAGGATTGCGCTCAAATCAAATGTCCTAGAACCAAATTTTCACATGTAACTACTAGATTGTGATACAATACACTAATGGGTGAAGTTTGGTTGACTTCTGCGCAGCGGTTTGGGAGTTAACATCAAAATTACATTTCTCGGCCATATCGCATAGATCTCACTGTGAAAAGAATTAAATGACTTTTTTAATTAAGTTTGATGATTGCGCTCAAACAAAATTTCCTAGAACAAAATTTTCAAATGTAACTACTAGATTGTGATACAATACACTATTGGGTGAAGTTTGGTTGACTTCTGCGCAGCGGTTTGGGAGTTAACATCAAAATTACATTTCTCGGCCATATCGCATAGATCTCACTGTGAAAAGGCTTAAATGGCTTTTTTGACCTAAGTTTAATGATTGCGCTCAAACCAAATGTCCTAGAACCAAATTTTCAAATGTAACTACTAGAATGTGATACAATACACTATTGGGTGAAGTTTGGTTAACTTCTGCGCAGCGGTTTGGGAGTTAACATCAAAATTACATTTCTCGGCCATATCGCATAGATCTCACTGTGAAAAGGCTTAAATGGCTTTTTTGAACTAAGTTTGAGGATTGCGCTCAAATCAAATGTCCTAGAACCAAATTTTCACATGTAACTACTAGATTGTGATACAATACACTAATGGGTGAAGTTTGGTTGACTTCTGCGCAGCGGTTTGGGAGTTAACATTAAAATTACATTTCTCGGCCATATCGCATAGATCTCACTGTGAAAAGGCTTAAATGACTTTTTTAATTAAGTTTGATGATTGCGCTCAAACAAAATTTCCTAGAACAAAATTTTCAAATGTAACTACTAGATTGTGATACAATACACTATTGGGTGAAGTTTGGTTGACTTCTCCGCAGCGGTTTGGGAGTTAACATCAAAATTACATTTCTCGGCCATATCGCATAGATCTCACTGTGAAAAGGCTTAAATGGCTTTTTTGACCTAAGTTTAATGATTGCGCTCAAACCAAATGTCCTAAAACGAAATTTTCAAATGTAACTACTAGAATGTGCTACAATACACTATTGGGTGAAGTTTGGTTGACTTCTGCTCAGCGGTTTGGGAGTTAACATCAAAATTACATTTCTCGGCCATATCGCATAGATCTCACTGTGAAAAGGCTTAAATGACTTTTTTTTAATTAAGTTTGAAGATTGCGCTCAAATCAAATGTCCTAGAAATAAATTTCAAAATGTAACTACTAGATTGTGATAAAATACACTATTGGGTGAAGTTTGGTTGACTTCTGCGCAGCGGTTTGGGAGTTAACATCAAAATTACATTTCTCGGCCATATCGCATAGATCTCACTGTGAAAAGGCTTAAATGGCTTTTTTGACCTAAGTTTGAGGATTGCGCTCAAATCAAATGTCCTATAACCAAATTTCCACATGTAACTACTAGATTGTGATACAATACACTAATGGGTGAAGTTTGGTTGACTTCTGCGCAGCGGTTTGGGAGTTAACATCAAAATTACATTTCTCGGCCATATCGCATAGATCTCACTGTGAAAAGGCTTAAATGGCTTTTTTGACCTAAGTTTAATAATTGCGCTCAAACCAAATGTCCTAGAACCAAATTTTCAAATGTAACTACTAGAATGTGATACAATACACTATTGGGTGAAGTTTGGTTAACTTCTGCACAGCGGTTTGGGAGTTAACATCAAAATTACATTTCTCGGCCATATCGCATAGATCTCACTGTGAAAAGGCTTAAATGACTTTTTTAATTAAGTTTGATGATTGCGCTCAAACAAAATTTCCTAGAACAAAATTTTCAAATGTAACTACTAGATTGTGATACAATACACTATTGGGTGAAGTTTGGTTGACTTCTCCGCAGCGGTTTGGGAGTTAACATCAAAATTACATTTCTCGGCCATATCGCATAGATCTCACTGTGAAAAGGCTTAAATGGCTTTTTTGACCTAAGTTTAATGATTGCGCTCAAACCAAATGTCCTAGAACGAAATTTTCAAATGTAACTACTAGAATGTGATACAATACACTATTGGGTGAAGTTTGGTTGACTTCTGCGCAGCGGTTTGGGAGTTAACATCAAAATTACATTTCTCGGCCATATCGCATAGATCTCACTGTGAAAAGGCTTAAATGACTTTTTTTAATTAAGTTTGAAGATTGCGCTCAAATCAAATGTCCTAGAACTAAATTTCCAAATTTAACTACTAGATTGTGATAAAATACACTATTGGGTGAAGTTTGGTTGACTTCTGCGCAGCGGTTTGGGAGTTAACATCAAAATTACATTTCTCGGCCATATCGCATAGATCTCACTGTGAAAAGGCTTAAATGGCTTTTTTGACCTAAGTTTGAGGATTGCGCTCAAATCAAATGTCCTATAACCAAATTTCCACATGTAACTACTAGATTGTGATACAATACACTAATGGGTGAAGTTTGGTTGACTTCTGCGCAGCGGTTTGGGAGTTAACATCAAAATTACATTTCTCGGCCATATCGCATAGATCTCACTGTGAAAAGGCTTAAATGACTTTTTTAATTAAGTTTGATGATTGCGTTCAAACAAAATGTCCTAGAACAAAATTTTCAAATGTAACTACTAGATTGTGATACAATACACTATTGGGTGAAGTTTGGTTGACTTCTGCGCAGCGGTTTGGGAGTTAACATCAAAATTACATTTCTCGGCCATATCGCATAGATCTCACTGTGAAAAGGCTTAAATGGCTTTTTTGACCTAAGTTTGAGGATTGCGCTCAAATCAAATGTCCTAGAACCAAATTTCCACATGTAACTACTAGATTGTGATACAATACACTAATGGGTGAAGTTTGGTTTACTTCTGCGCAGCGGTTTGGGAGTTAACATCAAAATTACATTTCTCGGCCATATCGCATAGATCTCACTGTGAAAAGGCTTAAATGGCTTTTTTGACCTAAGTTTGAGGATCGCGCTCAAACAAAATGTCCTAGAACAAAATTTTCAAATGTAACTACTAGATTGTGATACAATACACTATTGGGTGAAGTTTGGTTGACTTCTGCGCAGCGGTTTGGGAGTTAACATCAAAATTACATTTCTCGGCCATATCGCATAGATCTCACTGTGAAAAGGCTTAAATGACTTTTTTAATTAAGTTTGATGATTGCGTTCAAACAAAATGTCCTAGAACAAAATTTTCAAATGTAACTACTAGATTGTGATACAATACACTATTGGGTGAAGTTTGGTTGACTTCTGCGCAGCGGTTTGGGAGTTAACATCAAAATTACATTTCTCGGCCATATCGCATAGATCTCACTGTGAAAAGGCTTAAATGGCTTTTTTGACCTAAGTTTAATAATTGCGCTCAAACCAAATGTCCTAGAACGAAATTTTCAAATGTAACTACTAAAATGTGATACAATACACTATTGGGTGAAGTTTGGTTGACTTCTGCGCAGCGGTTTGGGAGTTAACATCAAAATTACATTTCTCGGCCATATCGCATAGATCTCACTGTGAAAAGGCTTAAATGGCTTTTTTGACCTAAGTTTGAGGATTGCGCTCAAATCAAATGTCCTAGAACCAAATTTATACATGTAACTACTAGATTGTGATACAATACACTAATGGGTGAAGTTTGGTTTACTTCTGCGCAGCGGTTTGGGAGTTAACATCAAAATTACATTTCTCGGCCATATCGCATAGATCTCACTGTGAAAAGGCTTAAATGGCTTTTTTGACCTAAGTTTAATGATTGCGCTCAAACCAAATGTCCTAGAACGAAAATTTAAAATGTAACTACTATAATGTGATACAATACACTATTGGGTGAAGTTTGGTTGACTTCTGCGCAGCGGTTTGGGAGTTAACATCAAAATTACATTTCTCGGCCATATCGCATAGATCTCACTGTGAAAAGGCTTAAATGGCTTTTTTGACCTAAGTTTGAGGATTGCGCTCAAATCAAATGAGCTAGAACCAAATTTTCACATGTAACTACTAGATTGTGATACAATACACTAATGGGTGAAGTTTGGTTGACTTCTGCGCAGCGGTTTGGGAGTTAACATCAAAATTACATTTCTCGGCCATATCGCATAGATCTCACTGTGAAAAGGCTTAAATGACTTTTTTAATTAAGTTTGATGATTGCGCTCAAACAAAATTTCCTAGAACAAAATTTTCAAATGTAACTACTAGATTGTGATACAATACACTATTGGGTGAAGTTTGGTTGACTTCTGCGCAGCGGTTTGGGAGTTAACATCAAAATTACATTTCTCGGCCATATCGCATAGATCTCACTGTGAAAAGGCTTAAATGGCTTTTTTGACCTAAGTTTAATGATTGCGCTCAAACCAAATGTCCTAGAACCAAATTTTCAAATGTAACTACTAGAATGTGATACAATACACTATTGGGTGAAGTTTGGTTAACTTCTGCGCAGCGGTTTGGGAGTTAACATCAAAATTACATTTCTCGGCCATATCGCATAGATCTCACTGTGAAAAGGCCTAAATGACTTTTTTTAATTAAGTTTGAAGATTGCGCTGAAATCAAATGTCCTAGAACTAAATTTCCAAATGTAACTACTAGATTGTGATAAAATACACTATTGGGTGAAGTTTGGTTGACTTCTGCGCAGCGGTTTGGGAGTTAACATCAAAATTACATTTCTCGGCCATATCGCATAGATCTCACTGTGAAAAGGCTTAAATGGCTTTTTTGACCTAAGTTTGAGGATTGCGCTCAAATCAAATGTCCTATAACCAAATTTCCACATGTAACTACTAGATTGTGATACAATACACTAATGGGTGAAGTTTGGTTGACTTCTGCGCAGCGGTTTGGGAGTTAACATCAAAATTACATTTCTCGGCCATATCGCATAGATCTCACTGTGAAAAGGCTTAAATGGCTTTTTTGACCTAAGTTTGAGGATTGCGCTCAAACAAAATTTCCTAGAACAAAATTTCCACATGTAACTACTAGATTGTGATACAATACACTAATGGGTGAAGTTTGGTTGACTTCTGCGCAGCGGTTTGGGAGTTAACATCAAAATTACATTTCTCGGCCATATCGCATAGATCTCACTGTGAAAAGGCTTAAATGACTTTTTTTAATTAAGTTTGAAGATTGCGCTCAAATCAAATGTCCTAGAACTAAATTTCCAAATGTAACTACTAGAATGTGATAAAATACACTATTGGGTGAAGTTTGGTTGACTTCTGCGCAGCGGTTTGGGAGTTAACATCAAAATTACATTTCTCGGCCATATCGCATAGATCTCACTGTGTAAAGGCTTAAATGGCTTTTTTGACCTAAGTTTGAGGATTGCGCTCAAACAAAATGTCCTAGAACAAAATTTTCAAATGTAACTACTAGATTGTGATACAATACACTATTGGGTGAAGTTTGGTTTACTTCTGCGCAGCGGTTTGGGAGTTAACATCAAAATTACATTTCTCGGCCATATCGCATAGATCTCACTGTGAAAAGGCTTAAATGACTTTTTTAATTAAGTTTGATGATTGCGTTCAAACAAAATGTCCTAGAACAAAATTTTCAAATGTAACTACTAGATTGTGATACAATACACTATTGGGTGAAGTTTGGTTGACTTCTGCGCAGCGGTTTGGGAGTTAACATCAAAATTACATTTCTCGGCCATATCGCATAGATCTCACTGTGAAAAGGCTTAAATGGCTTTTTTGACCTAAGTTTGAGGATTGCGCTCAAATCAAATGTCCTAGAACCAAATTTCCACATGTAACTACTAGATTGTGATACAATACACTAATGGGTGAAGTTTGGTTTACTTCTGCGCAGCGGTTTGGGAGTTAACATCAAAATTACATTTCTCGGCCATATCGCATAGATCTCACTGTGAAAAGGCTTAAATGGCTTTTTTGACCTAAGTTTGAGGATCGCGCTCAAACAAAATGTCCTAGAACAAAATTTTCAAATGTAACTACTAGATTGTGATACAATACACTATTGGGTGAAGTTTGGTTGACTTCTGCGCAGCGGTTTGGGAGTTAACATCAAAATTACATTTCTCGGCCATATCGCATAGATAACACTGTGAAAAGGCTTAAATGACTTTTTTAATTAAGTTTGATGATTGCGTTCAAACAAAATGTCCTAGAACAAAATTTTCAAATGTAACTACTAGATTGTGATACAATACACTATTGGGTGAAGTTTGGTTGACTTCTGCGCAGCGGTTTGGGAGTTAACATCAAAATTACATTTCTCGGCCATATCGCATAGATCTCACTGTGAAAAGGCTTAAATGGCTTTTTTGACCTAAGTTTAATAATTGCGCTCAAACCAAATGTCCTAGAACGAAATTTTCAAATGTAACTACTAGAATGTGATACAATACACTATTGGGTGAAGTTTGGTTGACTTCTGCGCAGCGGTTTGGGAGTTAACATCAAAATTACATTTCTCGGCCATATCGCATAGATCTCACTGTGAAAAGGCTTAAATGGCTTTTTTGACCTAAGTTTGAGGATTGCGCTCAAATCAAATGTCCTAGAACCAAATTTTCACATGTAACTACTAGATTGTGATACAATACACTAATGGGTGAAGTTTGGTTGACTTCTGCGCAGCGGTTTGGGAGTTAACATCAAAATTACATTTCTCGGCCATATCGCATAGATCTCACTGTGAAAAGAATTAAATGACTTTTTTAATTAAGTTTGATGATTGCGCTCAAACAAAATTTCCTAGAACAAAATTTTCAAATGTAACTACTAGATTGTGATACAATACACTATTGGGTGAAGTTTGGTTGACTTCTGCGCAGCGGTTTGGGAGTTAACATCAAAATTACATTTCTCGGCCATATCGCATAGATCTCACTGTGAAAAGGCTTAAATGGCTTTTTTGACCTAAGTTTAATGATTGCGCTCAAACCAAATGTCCTAGAACCAAATTTTCAAATGTAACTACTAGAATGTGATACAATACACTATTGGGTGAAGTTTGGTTAACTTCTGCGCAGCGGTTTGGGAGTTAACATCAAAATTACATTTCTCGGCCATATCGCATAGATCTCACTGTGAAAAGGCTTAAATGGCTTTTTTGAACTAAGTTTGAGGATTGCGCTCAAATCAAATGTCCTAGAACCAAATTTTCACATGTAACTACTAGATTGTGATACAATACACTAATGGGTGAAGTTTGGTTGACTTCTGCGCAGCGGTTTGGGAGTTAACATTAAAATTACATTTCTCGGCCATATCGCATAGATCTCACTGTGAAAAGGCTTAAATGACTTTTTTAATTAAGTTTGATGATTGCGCTCAAACAAAATTTCCTAGAACAAAATTTTCAAATGTAACTACTAGATTGTGATACAATACACTATTGGGTGAAGTTTGGTTGACTTCTCCGCAGCGGTTTGGGAGTTAACATCAAAATTACATTTCTCGGCCATATCGCATAGATCTCACTGTGAAAAGGCTTAAATGGCTTTTTTGACCTAAGTTTAATGATTGCGCTCAAACCAAATGTCCTAAAACGAAATTTTCAAATGTAACTACTAGAATGTGCTACAATACACTATTGGGTGAAGTTTGGTTGACTTCTGCGCAGCGGTTTGGGAGTTAACATCAAAATTACATTTCTCGGCCATATCGCATAGATCTCACTGTGAAAAGGCTTAAATGACTTTTTTTAATTAAGTTTGAAGATTGCGCTCAAATCAAATGTCCTAGAAATAAATTACAAAATGTAACTACTAGATTGTGATAAAATACACTATTGGGTGAAGTTTGGTTGACTTCTGCGCAGCGGTTTGGGAGTTAACATCAAAATTACATTTCTCGGCCATATCGCATAGATCTCACTGTGAAAAGGCTTAAATGGCTTTTTTGACCTAAGTTTGAGGATTGAGCTCAAATCAAATGTCCTATAACCAAATTTCCACATGTAACTACTAGATTGTGATACAATACACTAATGGGTGAAGTTTGGTTGACTTCTGCGCAGCGGTTTGGGAGTTAACATCAAAATTACATTTCTCGGCCATATCGCATAGATCTCACTGTGAAAAGGCTTAAATGGCTTTTTTGACCTAAGTTTAATAATTGCGCTCAAACCAAATGTCCTAGAACCAAATTTTCAAATGTAACTACTAGAATGTGATACAATACACTATTGGGTGAAGTTTGGTTAACTTCTGCACAGCGGTTTGGGAGTTAACATCAAAATTACATTTCTCGGCCATATCGCATAGATCTCACTGTGAAAAGGCTTAAATGACTTTTTTAATTAAGTTTGATGATTGCGCTCAAACAAAATTTCCTAGAACAAAATTTTCAAATGTAACTACTAGATTGTGATACAATACACTATTGGGTGAAGTTTGGTTGACTTCTCCGCAGCGGTTTGGGAGTTAACATCAAAATTACATTTCTCGGCCATATCGCATAGATCTCACTGTGAAAAGGCTTAAATGGCTTTTTTGACCTAAGTTTAATGATTGCGCTCAAACCAAATGTCCTAGAACGAAATTTTCAAATGTAACTACTAGAATGTGATACAATACACTATTGGGTGAAGTTTGGTTGACTTCTGCGCAGCGGTTTGGGAGTTAACATCAAAATTACATTTCTCGGCCATATCGCATAGATCTCACTGTGAAAAGGCTTAAATGACTTTTTTTAATTAAGTTTGAAGATTGCGCTCAAATCAAATGTCCTAGAACTAAATTTCCAAATTTAACTACTAGATTGTGATAAAATACACTATTGGGTGAAGTTTGGTTGACTTCTGCGCAGCGGTTTGGGAGTTAACATCAAAATTACATTTCTCGGCCATATCGCATAGATCTCACTGTGAAAAGGCTTAAATGGCTTTTTTGACCTAAGTTTGAGGATTGCGCTCAAATCAAATGTCCTATAACCAAATTTCCACATGTAACTACTAGATTGTGATACAATACACTAATGGGTGAAGTTTGGTTGACTTCTGCGCAGCGGTTTGGGAGTTAACATCAAAATTACATTTCTCGGCCATATCGCATAGATCTCACTGTGAAAAGGCTTAAATGACTTTTTTAATTAAGTTTGATGATTGCGTTCAAACAAAATGTCCTAGAACAAAATTTTCAAATGTAACTACTAGATTGTGATACAATACACTATTGGGTGAAGTTTGGTTGACTTCTGCGCAGCGGTTTGGGAGTTAACATCAAAATTACATTTCTCGGCCATATCGCATAGATCTCACTGTGAAAAGGCTTAAATGGCTTTTTTGACCTAAGTTTGAGGATTCCGCTCAAATCAAATGTCCTAGAACCAAATTTCCACATGTAACTACTAGATTGTGATACAATACACTAATGGGTGAAGTTTGGTTTACTTCTGCGCAGCGGTTTGGGAGTTAACATCAAAATTACATTTCTCGGCCATATCGCATAGATCTCACTGTGAAAAGGCTTAAATGGCTTTTTTGACCTAAGTTTGAGGATCGCGCTCAAACAAAATGTCCTAGAACAAAATTTTCAAATGTAACTACTAGATTGTGATACAATACACTATTAAGTGAAGTTTGGTTGACTTCTGCGCAGCGGTTTGGGAGTTAACATCAAAATTACATTTCTCGGCCATATCGCATAGATCTCACTGTGAAAAGGCTTAAATGACTTTTTTAATTAAGTTTGATGATTGCGTTCAAACAAAATGTCCTAGAACAAAATTTTCAAATGTAACTACTAGATTGTGATACAATACACTATTGGGTGAAGTTTGGTTGACTTCTGCGCAGCGGTTTGGGAGTTAACATCAAAATTACATTTCTCGGCCATATCGCATAGATCTCACTGTGAAAAGGCTTAAATGGCTTTTTTGACCTAAGTTTAATAATTGCGCTCAAACCAAATGTCCTAGAACGAAATTTTCAAATGTAACTACTAGAATGTGATACAATACACTATTGGGTGAAGTTTGGTTGACTTCTGCGCAGCGGTTTGGGAGTTAACATCAAAATTACATTTCTCGGCCATATCGCATAGATCTCACTGTGAAAAGGCTTAAATGGCTTTTTTGACCTAAGTTTGAGGATTGCGCTCAAATCAAATGTCCTAGAACCAAATTTATACATGTAACTACTAGATTGTGATACAATACACTAATGGGTGAAGTTTGGTTTACTTCTGCGCAGCGGTTTGGGAGTTAACATCAAAATTACATTTCTCGGCCATATCGCATAGATCTCACTGTGAAAAGGCTTAAATGGCTTTTTTGACCTAAGTTTAATGATTGCGCTCAAACCAAATGTCCTAGAACGAAAATTTAAAATGTAACTACTATAATGTGATACAATACACTATTGGGTGAAGTTTGGTTGACTTCTGCGCAGCGGTTTGGGAGTTAACATCAAAATTACATTTCTCGGCCATATCGCATAGATCTCACTGTGAAAAGGCTTAAATGGCTTTTTTGACCTAAGTTTGAGGATTGCGCTCAAATCAAATGTCCTAGAACCAAATTTTCACATGTAACTACTAGATTGTGATACAATACACTAATGGGTGAAGTTTGGTTGACTTCTGCGCAGCGGTTTGGGAGTTAACATCAAAATTACATTTCTCGGCCATATCGCATAGATCTCACTGTGAAAAGGCTTAAATGACTTTTTTAATTAAGTTTGATGATTGCGCTCAAACAAAATTTCCTAGAACAAAATTTTCAAATGTAACTACTAGATTGTGATACAATACACTATTGGGTGAAGTTTGGTTGACTTCTGCGCAGCGGTTTGGGAGTTAACATCAAAATTACATTTCTCGGCCATATCGCATAGATCTCACTGTGAAAAGGCTTAAATGGCTTTTTTGACCTAAGTTTAATGATTGCGCTCAAACCAAATGTCCTAGAACCAAATTTTCAAATGTAACTACTAGAATGTGATACAATACACTATTGGGTGAAGTTTGGTTAACTTCTGCGAAGCGGTTTGGGAGTTAACATCAAAATTACATTTCTCGGCCATATCGCATAGATCTCACTGTGAAAAGGCTTAAATGGCTTTTTTGAACTAAGTTTGAGGATTGCGCTCAAATCAAATGTCCTAGAACCAAATTTTCACATGTAACTACTAGATTGTGATACAATACACTAATGGGTGAAGTTTGGTTGACTTCTGCGCAGCGGTTTGGGAGTTAACATCAAAATTACATTTCTCGGCCATATCGCATAGATCTCACTGTGAAAAGGCTTAAATGACTTTTTTAATTAAGTTTGATGATTGCGCTCAAACAAAATTTCCTAGAACAAAATTTTCAAATGTAACTACTAGATTGTGATACAATACACTATTGGGTGAAGTTTGGTTGACTTCTCCGCAGCGGTTTGGTAGTTAACATCAAAATTACATTTCTCGGCCATATCGCATAGATCTCACTGTGAAAAGGCTTAAATGGCTTTTTTGACCTAAGTTTAATGATTGCGCTCAAACCAAATGTCCTAAAACGAAATTTTCAAATGTAACTACTAGAATGTGCTACAATACACTATTGGGTGAAGTTTGGTTGACTTCTGCTCAGCGGTTTGGGAGTTAACATCAAAATTACATTTCTCGGCCATATCGCATAGATCTCACTGTGAAAAGGCTTAAATGACTTTTTTTAATTAAGTTTGAAGATTGCGCTCAAATCAAATGTCCTAGAAATAAATTTCAAAATGTAACTACTAGATTGTGATAAAATACACTATTGGGTGAAGTTTGGTTGACTTCTGCGCAGCGGTTTGGGAGTTAACATCAAAATTACATTTCTCGGCCATATCGCATAGGCTGTGAAAAGGCTTAAATGGCTTTTTTGACCTAAGTTTGAGGATTGCGCTCAAATCAAATGTCCTATAACCAAATTTCCACATGTAACTACTAGATTGTGATACAATACACTAATGGGTGAAGTTTGGTTGACTTCTGCGCAGCGGTTTGGGAGTTAACATCAAAATTACATTTCTCGGCCATATCGCATAGATCTCACTGTGAAAAGGCTTAAATGGCTTTTTTGACCTAAGTTTAATAATTGCGCTCAAACCAAATGTCCTAGAACCAAATTTTCAAATGTAACTACTAGAATGTGATACAATACACTATTGGGTGAAGTTTGGTTAACTTCTGCACAGCGGTTTGGGAGTTAACATCAAAATTACATTTCTCGGCCATATCGCATAGATCTCACTGTGAAAAGGCTTAAATGACTTTTTTAATTAAGTTTGATGATTGCGCTCAAACAAAATTTCCTAGAACAAAATTTTCAAATGTAACTACTAGATTGTGATACAATACACTATTGGGTGAAGTTTGGTTGACTTCTCCGCAGCGGTTTGGGAGTTAACATCAAAATTACATTTCTCGGCCATATCGCATAGATCTCACTGTGAAAAGGCTTAAATGGCTTTTTTGACCTAAGTTTAATGATTGCGCTCAAACCAAATGTCCTAGAACGAAATTTTCAAATGTAACTACTAGAATGTGATACAATACACTATTGGGTGAAGTTTGGTTGACTTCTGCGCAGCGGTTTGGGAGTTAACATCAAAATTACATTTCTCGGCCATATCGCATAGATCTCACTGTGAAAAGGCTTAAATGACTTTTTTTAATTAAGTTTGAAGATTGCGCTCAAATCAAATGTCCTAGAACTAAATTTCCAAATTTAACTACTAGATTGTGATAAAATACACTATTGGGTGAAGTTTGGTTGACTTCTGCGCAGCGGTTTGGGAGTTAACATCAAAATTACATTTCTCGGCCATATCGCATAGATCTCACTGTGAAAAGGCTTAAATGGCTTTTTTGACCTAAGTTTGAGGATTGCGCTCAAATCAAATGTCATATAACCAAATTTCCACATGTAACTACTAGATTGTGATACAATACACTAATGGGTGAAGTTTGGTTGACTTCTGCGCAGCGGTTTGGGAGTTAACATCAAAATTACATTTCTCGGCCATATCGCATAGATCTCACTGTGAAAAGGCTTAAATGACTTTTTTAATTAAGTTTGATGATTGCGTTCAAACAAAATGTCCTAGAACAAAATTTTCAAATGTAACTACTAGATTGTGATACAATACACTATTGGGTGAAGTTTGGTTGACTTCTGCGCAGCGGTTTGGGAGTTAACATCAAAATTACATTTCTCGGCCATATCGCATAGATCTCACTGTGAAAAGGCTTAAATGGCTTTTTTGACCTAAGTTTGAGGATTGCGCTCAAATCAAATGTCCTAGAACCAAATTTCCACATGTAACTACTAGATTGTGATACAATACACTAATGGGTGAAGTTTGGTTTACTTCTGCGCAGCGGTTTGGGAGTTAACATCAAAATTACATTTCTCGGCCATATCGCATAGATCTCACTGTGAAAAGGCTTAAATGGCTTTTTTGACCTAAGTTTGAGGATCGCGCTCAAACAAAATGTCCTAGAACAAAATTTTCAAATGTAACTACTAGATTGTGATACAATACACTATTGGGTGAAGTTTGGTTGACTTCTGCGCAGCGGTTTGGGAGTTAACATCAAAATTACATTTCTCGGCCATATCGCATAGATCTCACTGTGAAAAGGCTTAAATGACTTTTTTAATTAAGTTTGATGATTGCGTTCAAACAAAATGTCCTAGAACAAAATTTTCAAATGTAACTACTAGATTGTGATACAATACACTATTGGGTGAAGTTTGGTTGACTTCTGCGCAGCGGTTTGGGAGTTAACATCAAAATTACATTTCTCGGCCATATCGCATAGATCTCACTGTGAAAAGGCTTAAATGGCTTTTTTGACCTAAGTTTAATAATTGCGCTCAAACCAAATGTCCTAGAACGAAATTTTCAAATGTAACTACTAGAATGTGATACAATACACTATTGGGTGAAGTTTGGTTGACTTCTGCGCAGCGGTTTGGGAGTTAACATCAAAATTACATTTCTCGGCCATATCGCATAGATCTCACTGTGAAAAGGCTTAAATGGCTTTTTTGACCTAAGTTTGAGGATTGCGCTCAAATCAAATGTCCTAGAACCAAATTTATACATGTAACTACTAGATTGTGATACAATACACTAATGGGTGAAGTTTGGTTTACTTCTGCGCAGCGGTTTGGGAGTTAACATCAAAATTACATTTCTCGGCCATATCGCATAGATCTCACTGTGAAAAGGCTTAAATGGCTTTTTTGACCTAAGTTTAATGATTGCGCTCAAACCAAATGTCCTAGAACGAAAATTTAAAATGTAACTACTATAATGTGATACAATACACTATTGGGTGAAGTTTGGTTGACTTCTGCGCAGCGGTTTGGGAGTTAACATCAAAATTACATTTCTCGGCCATATCGCATAGATCTCACTGTGAAAAGGCTTAAATGGCTTTTTTGACCTAAGTTTGAGGATTGCGCTCAAATCAAATGTCCTAGAACCAAATTTTCACATGTAACTACTAGATTGTGATACAATACACTAATGGGTGAAGTTTGGTTGACTTCTGCGCAGCGGTTTGGGAGTTAACATCAAAATTACATTTCTCGGCCATATCGCATAGATCTCACTGTGAAAAGGCTTAAATGACTTTTTTAATTAAGTTTGATGATTGCGCTCAAACAAAATTTCCTAGAACAAAATTTTCAAATGTAACTACTAGATTGTGATACAATACACTATTGGGTGAAGTTTGGTTGACTTCTGCGCAGCGGTTTGGGAGTTAACATCAAAATTACATTTCTCGGCCATATCGCATAGATCTCACTGTGAAAAGGCTTAAATGGCTTTTTTGACCTAAGTTTAATGATTGCGCTCAAACCAAATGTCCTAGAACCAAATTTTCAAATGTAACTACTAGAATGTGATACAATACACTATTGGGTGAAGTTTGGTTAACTTCTGCGCAGCGGTTTGGGAGTTAACATCAAAATTACATTTCTCGGCCATATCGCATAGATCTCACTGTGAAAAGGCTTAAATGGCTTTTTTGAACTAAGTTTGAGGATTGCGCTCAAATCAAATGTCCTAGAACCAAATTTTCACATGTAACTACTAGATTGTGATACAATACACTAATGGGTGAAGTTTGGTTGACTTCTGCGCAGCGGTTTGGGAGTTAACATCAAAATTACATTTCTCGGCCATATCGCATAGATCTCACTGTGAAAAGGCTTAAATGACTTTTTTAATTAAGTTTGATGATTGCGCTCAAACAAAATTTCCTAGAACAAAATTTTCAAATGTAACTACTAGATTGTGATACAATACACTATTGGGTGAAGTTTGGTTGACTTCTCCGCAGCGGTTTGGGAGTTAACATCAAAATTACATTTCTCGGCCATATCGCATAGATCTCACTGTGAAAAGGCTTAAATGGCTTTTTTGACCTAAGTTTAATGATTGCGCTCAAACCAAATGTCCTAAAACGAAATTTTCAAATGTAACTACTAGAATGTGCTACAATACACTATTGGGTGAAGTTTGGTTGACTTCTGCTCAGCGGTTTGGGAGTTAACATCAAAATTACATTTCTCGGCCATATCGCATAGATCTCACTGTGAAAAGGCTTAAATGACTTTTTTTAATTAAGTTTGAAGATTGCGCTCAAATCAAATGTCCTAGAAATAAATTTCAAAATGTAACTACTAGATTGTGATAAAATACACTATTGGGTGAAGTTTGGTTGACTTCTGCGCAGCGGTTTGGGAGTTAACATCAAAATTACATTTCTCGGCCATATCGCATAGATCTCACTGTGAAAAGGCTTAAATGGCTTTTTTGACCTAAGTTTGAGGATTGCGCTCAAATCAAATGTCCTATAACCAAATTTCCACATGTAACTACTAGATTGTGATACAATACACTAATGGGTGAAGTTTGGTTGACTTCTGCGCAGCGGTTTGGGAGTTAACATCAAAATTACATTTCTCGGCCATATCGCATATATCTCACTGTGAAAAGGCTTAAATGGCTTTTTTGACCTAAGTTTAATAATTGCGCTCAAACCAAATGTCCTAGAACCAAATTTTCAAATGTAACTACTAGAATGTGATACAATACACTATTGGGTGAAGTTTGGTTAACTTCTGCACAGCGGTTTGGGAGTTAACATCAAAATTACATTTCTCGGCCATATCGCATAGATCTCACTGTGAAATGGCTTAAATGACTTTTTTAATTAAGTTTGATGATTGCGCTCAAACAAAATTTCCTAGAACAAAATTTTCAAATGTAACTACTAGATTGTGATACAATACACTATTGGGTGAAGTTTGGTTGACTTCTCCGCAGCGGTTTGGGAGTTAACATCAAAATTACATTTCTCGGCCATATCGCATAGATCTCACTGTGAAAAGGCTTAAATGGCTTTTTTGACCTAAGTTTAATGATTGCGCTCAAACCAAATGTCCTAGAACGAAATTTTCAAATGTAACTACTAGAATGTGATACAATACACTATTGGGTGAAGTTTGGTTGACTTCTGCGCAGCGGTTTGGGAGTTAACATCAAAATTACATTTCTCGGCCATATCGCATAGATCTCACTGTGAAAAGGCTTAAATGACTTTTTTTAATTAAGTTTGAAGATTGCGCTCAAATCAAATGTCCTAGAACTAAATTTCCAAATTTAACTACTAGATTGTGATAAAATACACTATTGGGTGAAGTTTGGTTGACTTCTGCGCAGCGGTTTGGGAGTTAACATCAAAATTACATTTCTCGGCCATATCGCATAGATCTCACTGTGAAAAGGCTTAAATGGCTTTTTTGACCTAAGTTTGAGGATTGCGCTCAAATCAAATGTCCTATAACAAAATTTCCACATGTAACTACTAGATTGTGATACAATACACTAATGGGTGAAGTTTGGTTGACTTCTGCGCAGCGGTTTGGGAGTTAACATCAAAATTACATTTCTCGGCCATATCGCATAGATCTCACTGTGAAAAGGCTTAAATGACTTTTTTAATTAAGTTTGATGATTGCGTTCAAACAAAATGTCCTAGAACAAAATTTTCAAATGTAACTACTAGATTGTGATACAATACACTATTGGGTGAAGTTTGGTTGACTTCTGCGCAGCGGTTTGGGAGTTAACATCAAAATTACATTTCTCGGCCATATCGCATAGATCTCACTGTGAAAAGGCTTAAATGGCTTTTTTGACCTAAGTTTGAGGATTGCGCTCAAATCAAATGTCCTAGAACCAAATTTCCACATGTAACTACTAGATTGTGATACAATACACTAATGGGTGAAGTTTGGTTGACTTCTGCGCAGCGGTTTGGGAGTTAACATCAAAATTACATTTCTCGGCCATATCGCATAGATCTCACTGTGAAAAGGCTTAAATGACTTTTTTAATTAAGTTTGATGATTGCGCTCAAACAAAATTTCCTAGAACAAAATTTTCAAATGTAACTACTAGATTGTGATACAATACACTATTGGGTGAAGTTTGGTTGACTTCTCCGCAGCGGTTTGGGAGTTAACATCAAAATTACATTTCTCGGCCATATCGCATAGATCTCACTGTGAAAAGGCTTAAATGGCTTTTTTGACCTAAGTTTAATGATTGCGCTCAAACCAAATGTCCTAAAACGAAATTTTCAAATGTAACTACTAGAATGTGCTACAATACACTATTGGGTGAAGTTTGGTTGACTTCTGCGCAGCGGTTTGGGAGTTAACATCAAAATTACATTTCTCGGCCATATCGCATAGATCTCACTGTGAAAAGGCTTAAATGACTTTTTTTAATTAAGTTTGAAGATTGCGCTCAAATCAAATGTCCTAGAACCAAATTTATACATGTAACTACTAGAATGTGATACAATACACTATTGGGTGAAGTTTGGTTAACTTCTGCGCAGCGGTTTGGGAGTTAACATCAAAATTACATTTCTCGGCCATATCGCATAGATCTCACTGTGAAAAGGCTTAAATGGCTTTTTTGAACTAAGTTTGAGGATTGCGCTCAAATCAAATGTCCTAGAACCAAATTTTCACATGTAACTACTAGATTGTGATACAATACACTAATGGGTGAAGTTTGGTTGACTTCTGCGCAGCGGTTTGGGAGTTAACATCAAAATTACATTTCTCGGCCATATCGCATAGATCTCACTGTGAAAAGGCTTAAATGACTTTTTTAATTAAGTTTGATGATTGCGCTCAAACAAAATTTCCTAGAACAAAATTTTCAAATGTAACTACTAGATTGTGATACAATACACTATTGGGTGAAGTTTGGTTGACTTCTCCGCAGCGGTTTGGGAGTTAACATCAAAATTACATTTCTCGGCCATATCGCATAGATCTCACTGTGAAAAGGCTTAAATGGCTTTTTTGACCTAAGTTTAATGATTGCGCTCAAACCAAATGTCCTAAAACGAAATTTTCAAATGTAACTACTAGAATGTGCTACAATACACTATTGGGTGAAGTTTGGTTGACTTCTGCTCAGCGGTTTGGGAGTTAACATCAAAATTACATTTCTCGGCCATATCGCATAGATCTCACTGTGAAAAGGCTTAAATGACTTTTTTTAATTAAGTTTGAAGATTGCGCTCAAATCAAATGTCCTAGAAATAAATTTCAAAATGTAACTACTAGATTGTGATAAAATACACTATTGGGTGAAGTTTGGTTGACTTCTGCGCAGCGGTTTGGGAGTTAACATCAAAATTACATTTCTCGGCCATATCGCATAGATCTCACTGTGAAAAGGCTTAAATGGCTTTTTTGACCTAAGTTTGAGGATTGCGCTCAAATCAAATGTCCTATAACCAAATTTCCACATGTAACTACTAGATTGTGATACAATACACTAATGGGTGAAGTTTGGTTGACTTCTGCGCAGCGGTTTGGGAGTTAACATCAAAATTACATTTCTCGGCCATATCGCATATATCTCACTGTGAAAAGGCTTAAATGGCTTTTTTGACCTAAGTTTAATAATTGCGCTCAAACCAAATGTCCTAGAACCAAATTTTCAAATGTAACTACTAGAATGTGATACAATACACTATTGGGTGAAGTTTGGTTAACTTCTGCACAGCGGTTTGGGAGTTAACATCAAAATTACATTTCTCGGCCATATCGCATAGATCTCACTGTGAAATGGCTTAAATGACTTTTTTAATTAAGTTTGATGATTGCGCTCAAACAAAATTTCCTAGAACAAAATTTTCAAATGTAACTACTAGATTGTGATACAATACACTATTGGGTGAAGTTTGGTTGACTTCTCCGCAGCGGTTTGGGAGTTAACATCAAAATTACATTTCTCGGCCATATCGCATAGATCTCACTGTGAAAAGGCTTAAATGGCTTTTTTGACCTAAGTTTAATGATTGCGCTCAAACCAAATGTCCTAGAACGAAATTTTCAAATGTAACTACTAGAATGTGATACAATACACTATTGGGTGAAGTTTGGTTGACTTCTGCGCAGCGGTTTGGGAGTTAACATCAAAATTACATTTCTCGGCCATATCGCATAGATCTCACTGTGAAAAGGCTTAAATGACTTTTTTTAATTAAGTTTGAAGATTGCGCTCAAATCAAATGTCCTAGAACTAAATTTCCAAATTTAACTACTAGATTGTGATAAAATACACTATTGGGTGAAGTTTGGTTGACTTCTGCGCAGCGGTTTGGGAGTTAACATCAAAATTACATTTCTCGGCCATATCGCATAGATCTCACTGTGAAAAGGCTTAAATGGCTTTTTTGACCTAAGTTTGAGGATTGCGCTCAAATCAAATGTCCTATAACCAAATTTCCACATGTAACTACTAGATTGTGATACAATACACTAATGGGTGAAGTTTGGTTGACTTCTGCGCAGCGGTTTGGGAGTTAACATCAAAATTACATTTCTCGGCCATATCGCATAGATCTCACTGTGAAAAGGCTTAAATGACTTTTTTAATTAAGTTTGATGATTGCGTTCAAACAAAATGTCCTAGAACAAAATTTTCAAATGTAACTACTAGATTGTGATACAATACACTATTGGGTGAAGTTTGGTTGACTTCTGCGCAGCGGTTTGGGAGTTAACATCAAAATTACATTTCTCGGCCATATCGCATAGATCTCACTGTGAAAAGGCTTAAATGGCTTTTTTGACCTAAGTTTGAGGATTGCGCTCAAATCAAATGTCCTAGAACCAAATTTCCACATGTAACTACTAGATTGTGATACAATACACTAATGGGTGAAGTTTGGTTGACTTCTGCGCAGCGGTTTGGGAGTTAACATCAAAATTACATTTCTCGGCCATATCGCATAGATCTCACTGTGAAAAGGCTTAAATGACTTTTTTAATTAAGTTTGATGATTGCGCTCAAACAAAATTTCCTAGAACAAAATTTTCAAATGTAACTACTAGATTGTGATACAATACACTATTGGGTGAAGTTTGGTTGACTTCTCCGCAGCGGTTTGGGAGTTAACATCAAAATTACATTTCTCGGCCATATCGCATAGATCTCACTGTGAAAAGGCTTAAATGGCTTTTTTGACCTAAGTTTAATGATTGCGCTCAAACCAAATGTCCTAAAACGAAATTTTCAAATGTAACTACTAGAATGTGCTACAATACACTATTGGGTGAAGTTTGGTTGACTTCTGCGCAGCGGTTTGGGAGTTAACATCAAAATTACATTTCTCGGCCATATCGCATAGATCTCACTGTGAAAAGGCTTAAATGACTTTTTTTAATTAAGTTTGAAGATTGCGCTCAAATCAAATGTCCTAGAACTAAATTTCCAAATGTAACTACTAGATTGTGATAAAATACACTATTGGGTGAAGTTTGGTTGACTTCTGCGCAGCGGTTTGGGAGTTAACATCAAAATTACATTTCTCGGCCATATCGCATAGATCTCACTGTGAAAAGGCTTAAATGGCTTTTTTGACCTAAGTTTGAGGATTGCGCTCAAATCAAATGTCCTATAACCAAATTTCCACATGTAACTACTAGATTGTGATACAATACACTAATGGGTGAAGTTTGGTTGACTTCTGCGCAGCGGTTTGGGAGTTAACATCAAAATTACATTTCTCGGCCATATCGCATAGATCTCACTGTGAAAAGGCTTAAATGACTTTTTTAATTAAGTTTGATGATTGCGCTCAAACAAAATTTCCTAGAACAAAATTTTCAAATGTAACTACTAGATTGTGATACAATACACTATTGGGTGAAGTTTGGTTGACTTCTCCGCAGCGGTTTGGGAGTTAACATCAAAATTACATTTCTCGGCCATATCGCATAGATCTCACTGTGAAAAGGCTTAAATGGCTTTTTTGACCTAAGTTTAATGATTGCGCTCAAACCAAATGTCCTAAAACGAAATTTTCAAATGTAACTACTAGAATGTGCTACAATACACTATTGGGTGAAGTTTGGTTGACTTCTGCGCAGCGGTTTGGGAGTTAACATCAAAATTACATTTCTCGGCCATATCGCATAGATCTCACTGTGAAAAGGCTTAAATGACTTTTTTTAATTAAGTTTGAAGATTGCGCTCAAATCAAATGTCCTAGAACTAAATTTCCAAATGTAACTACTAGATTGTGATAAAATACACTATTGGGTGAAGTTTGGTTGACTTCTGCGCAGCGGTTTGGGAGTTAACATCAAAATTACATTTCTCGGCCATATCGCATAGATCTCACTGTGAAAAGGCTTAAATGGCTTTTTTGACCTAAGTTTGAGGATTGCGCTCAAATCAAATGTCCTATAACCAAATTTCCACATGTAACTACTAGATTGTGATACAATACACTAATGGGTGAAGTTTGGTTGACTTCTGCGCAGCGGTTTGGGAGTTAACATCAAAATTACATTTCTCGGCCATATCGCATAGATCTCACTGTGAAAAGGCTTAAATGACTTTTTTTAATTAAGTTTGAAGATTGCGCTCAAATCAAATGTCCTAGAACTAAATTTCCAAATGTAACTACTAGAATGTGATAAAATACACTATTGGGTGAAGTTTGGTTGACTTCTGCGCAGCGGTTTGGGAGTTAACATCAAAATTACATTTCTCGGCCATATCGCATAGATCTCACTGTGTAAAGGCTTAAATGGCTTTTTTGACCAAAGTTTGAGGATTGCGCTCAAACAAAATGTCCTAGAACAAAATTTTCAAATGTAACTACTAGATTGTGATACAATACACTATTGGGTGAAGTTTGGTTTACTTCTGCGCAGCGGTTTGGGAGTTAACATCAAAATTACATTTCTCGGCCATATCGCATAGATCTCACTGTGAAAAGGCTTAAATGACTTTTTTAATTAAGTTTGATGATTGCGTTCAAACAAAATGTCCTAGAACAAAATTTTCAAATGTAACTACTAGATTGTGATACAATACACTATTGGGTGAAGTTTGGTTGACTTCTGCGCAGCGGTTTGGGAGTTAACATCAAAATTACATTTCTCGGCCATATCGCATAGATCTCACTGTGAAAAGGCTTAAATGGCTTTTTTGACCTAAGTTTGAGGATTGCGCTCAAATCAAATGTCCTAGAACCAAATTTTCACATGTAACTACTAGATTGTGATACAATACACTAATGGGTGAAGTTTGGTTGACTTCTGCGCAGCGGTTTGGGAGTTAACATCAAAATTACATTTCTCGGCCATATCGCATAGATCTCACTGTGAAAAGGCTTAAATGACTTTTTTAATTAAGTTTGATGATTGCGCTCAAACAAAATTTCCTAGAACAAAATTTTCAAATGTAACTACTAGATTGTGATACAATACACTATTGGGTGAAGTTTGGTTGACTTCTGCGCAGCGGTTTGGGAGTTAACATCAAAATTACATTTCTCGGCCATATCGCATAGATCTCACTGTGAAAAGGCTTAAATGGCTTTTTTGACCTAAGTTTAATGATTGCGCTCAAACCAAATGTCCTAGAACGAAATTTTCAAATGTAACTACTAGAATGTGATACAATACACTATTGGGTGAAGTTTGGTTGACTTCTGCGCAGCGGTTTGGGAGTTAACATCAAAATTACATTTCTCGGCCATATCGCATAGATCTCACTGTGAAAAGGCTTAAATGACTTTTTTTAATTAAGTTTGAAGATTGCGCTCAAATCAAATGTCCTAGAACTAAATTTCCAAATGTAACTACTAGATTGTGATAAAATACACTAATGGGTGAAGTTTGGTTGACTTCTGCGCAGCGGTTTGGGAGTTAACATCAAAATTACATTTCTCGGCCATATCGCATAGATCTCACTGTGAAAAGGCTTAAATGGCTTTTTTGACCTAAGTTTAATAATTGCGCTCAAACCAAATGTCCTAGAACCAAATTTTCAAATGTAACTACTAGAATGTGATACAATACACTATTGGGTGAAGTTTGGTTAACTTCTGCACAGCGGTTTGGGAGTTAACATCAAAATTACATTTCTCGGCCATATCGCATAGATCTCACTGTGAAAAGGCTTAAATGACTTTTTTAATTAAGTTTGATGATTGCGCTCAAACAAAATTTCCTAGAACAAAATTTTCAAATGTAACTACTAGATTGTGATACAATACACTATTGGGTGAAGTTTGGTTGACTTCTCCGCAGCGGTTTGGGAGTTAACATCAAAATTACATTTCTCGGCCATATCGCATAGATCTCACTGTGAAAAGGCTTAAATGGCTTTTTTGACCTAAGTTTAATGATTGCGCTCAAACCAAATGTCCTAGAACGAAATTTTCAAATGTAACTACTAGAATGTGATACAATACACTATTGGGTGAAGTTTGGTTGACTTCTGCGCAGCGGTTTGGGAGTTAACATCAAAATTACATTTCTCGGCCATATCGCATAGATCTCACTGTGAAAAGGCTTAAATGACTTTTTTTAATTAAGTTTGAAGATTGCGCTCAAATCAAATGTCCTAGAACTAAATTTCCAAATTTAACTACTAGATTGTGATAAAATACACTATTGGGTGAAGTTTGGTTGACTTCTGCGCAGCGGTTTGGGAGTTAACATCAAAATTACATTTCTCGGCCATATCGCATAGATCTCACTGTGAAAAGGCTTAAATGGCTTTTTTGACCTAAGTTTGAGGATTGCGCTCAAATCAAATGTCCTATAACCAAATTTCCACATGTAACTACTAGATTGTGATACAATACACTAATGGGTGAAGTTTGGTTGACTTCTGCGCAGCGGTTTGGGAGTTAACATCAAAATTACATTTCTCGGCCATATCGCATAGATCTCACTGTGAAAAGGCTTAAATGACTTTTTTAATTAAGTTTGATGATTGCGTTCAAACAAAATGTCCTAGAACAAAATTTTCAAATGTAACTACTAGATTGTGATACAATACACTATTGGGTGAAGTTTGGTTGACTTCTGCGCAGCGGTTTGGGAGTTAACATCAAAATTACATTTCTCGGCCATATCGCATAGATCTCACTGTGAAAAGGCTTAAATGGCTTTTTTGACCTAAGTTTGAGGATTGCGCTCAAATCAAATGTCCTATAACCAAATTTCCACATGTAACTACTAGATTGTGATACAATACACTAATGGGTGAAGTTTGGTTGACTTCTGCGCAGCGGTTTGGGAGTTAACATCAAAATTACATTTCTCGGCCATATCGCATAGATCTCACTGTGAAAAGGCTTAAATGACTTTTTTAATTAAGTTTGATGATTGCGCTCAAACAAAATTTCCTAGAACAAAATTTTCAAATGTAACTACTAGATTGTGATACAATACACTATTGGGTGAAGTTTGGTTGACTTCTCCGCAGCGGTTTGGGAGTTAACATCAAAATTACATTTCTCGGCCATATCGCATAGATCTCACTGTGAAAAGGCTTAAATGGCTTTTTTGACCTAAGTTTAATGATTGCGCTCAAACCAAATGTCCTAAAACGAAATTTTCAAATGTAACTACTAGAATGTGCTACAATACACTATTGGGTGAAGTTTGGTTGACTTCTGCGCAGCGGTTTGGGAGTTAACATCAAAATTACATTTCTCGGCCATATCGCATAGATCTCACTGTGAAAAGGCTTAAATGACTTTTTTTAATTAAGTTTGAAGATTGCGCTCAAATCAAATGTCCTAGAACTAAATTTCCAAATGTAACTACTAGATTGTGATAAAATACACTATTGGGTGAAGTTTGGTTGACTTCTGCGCAGCGGTTTGGGAGTTAACATCAAAATTACATTTCTCGGCCATATCGCATAGATCTCACTGTGAAAAGGCTTAAATGGCTTTTTTGACCTAAGTTTGAGGATTGCGCTCAAATCAAATGTCCTATAACCAAATTTCCACATGTAACTACTAGATTGTGATACAATACACTAATGGGTGAAGTTTGGTTGACTTCTGCGCAGCGGTTTGGGAGTTAACATCAAAATTACATTTCTCGGCCATATCGCATAGATCTCACTGTGAAAAGGCTTAAATGGCTTTTTTGACCTAAGTTTGAGGATTGCGCTCAAACAAAATTTCCTAGAACAAAATTTCCACATGTAACTACTAGATTGTGATACAATACACTAATGGGTGAAGTTTGGTTGACTTCTGCGCAGCGGTTTGGGAGTTAACATCAAAATTACATTTCTCGGCCATATCGCATAGATCTCACTGTGAAAAGGCTTAAATGACTTTTTTTAATTAAGTTTGAAGATTGCGCTCAAATCAAATGTCCTAGAACTAAATTTCCAAATGTAACTACTAGAATGTGATAAAATACACTATTGGGTGAAGTTTGGTTGACTTCTGCGCAGCGGTTTGGGAGTTAACATCAAAATTACATTTCTCGGCCATATCGCATAGATCTCACTGTGTAAAGGCTTAAATGGCTTTTTTGACCTAAGTTTGAGGATTGCGCTCAAACAAAATGTCCTAGAACAAAATTTTCAAATGTAACTACTAGATTGTGATACAATACACTATTGGGTGAAGTTTGGTTTACTTCTGCGCAGCGGTTTGGGAGTTAACATCAAAATTACATTTCTCGGCCATATCGCATAGATCTCACTGTGAAAAGGCTTAAATGACTTTTTTAATTAAGTTTGATGATTGCGTTCAAACAAAATGTCCTAGAACAAAATTTTCAAATGTAACTACTAGATTGTGATACAATACACTATTGGGTGAAGTTTGGTTGACTTCTGCGCAGCGGTTTGGGAGTTAACATCAAAATTACATTTCTCGGCCATATCGCATAGATCTCACTGTGAAAAGGCTTAAATGGCTTTTTTGACCTAAGTTTGAGGATTGCGCTCAAATCAAATGTCCTAGAACCAAATTTTCACATGTAACTACTAGATTGTGATACAATACACTAATGGGTGAAGTTTGGTTGACTTCTGCGCAGCGGTTTGGGAGTTAACATCAAAATTACATTTCTCGGCCATATCGCATAGATCTCACTGTGAAAAGGCTTAAATGACTTTTTTAATTAAGTTTGATGATTGCGCTCAAACAAAATTTCCTAGAACAAAATTTTCAAATGTAACTACTAGATTGTGATACAATACACTATTGGGTGAAGTTTGGTTGACTTCTGCGCAGCGGTTTGGGAGTTAACATCAAAATTACATTTCTCGGCCATATCGCATAGATCTCACTGTGAAAAGGCTTAAATGGCTTTTTTGACCTAAGTTTAATGATTGCGCTCAAACCAAATGTCCTAGAACGAAATTTTCAAATGTAACTACTAGAATGTGATACAATACACTATTGGGTGAAGTTTGGTTGACTTCTGCGCAGCGGTTTGGGAGTTAACATCAAAATTACATTTCTCGGCCATATCGCATAGATCTCACTGTGAAAAGGCTTAAATGACTTTTTTTAATTAAGTTTGAAGATTGCGCTCAAATCAAATGTCCTAGAACTAAATTTCCAAATGTAACTACTAGATTGTGATAAAATACACTGTTGGGTGAAGTTTGGTTGACTTCTGCGCAGCGGTTTGGGAGTTAACATCAAAATTACATTTCTCGGCCATATCGCATAGATCTCACTGTGAAAAGGCTTAAATGACTTTTTTAATTAAGTTTGATGATTGCGTTCAAACAAAATGTCCTAGAACAAAATTTTCAAATGTAACTACTAGATTGTGATACAATACACTATTGGGTGAAGTTTGGTTGACTTCTGCGCAGCGGTTTGGGAGTTAACATCAAAATTACATTTCTCGGCCATATCGCATAGATCTCACTGTGAAAAGGCTTAAATGGCTTTTTTGACCTAAGTTTGAGGATTGCGCTCAAATCAAATGTCCTAGAACCAAATTTCCACATGTAACTACTAGATTGTGATACAATACACTAATGGGTGAAGTTTGGTTTACTTCTGCGCAGCGGTTTGGGAGTTAACATCAAAATTACATTTCTCGGCCATATCGCATAGATCTCACTGTGAAAAGGCTTAAATGGCTTTTTTGACCTAAGTTTAATGATTGCGCTCAAACCAAATGTCCTAGAACGAAATTTTCAAATGTAACTACTAGAATGTGATACAATACACTATTGGGTGAAGTTTGGTTGACTTCTGCGCAGCGGTTTGGGAGTTAACATCAAAATTACATTTCTCGGCCATATCGCATAGATCTCACTGTGAAAAGGCTTAAATGACTTTTTTTAATTAAGTTTGAAGATTGCGCTCAAATCAAATGTCCTAGAACTAAATTTCCAAATGTAACTACTAGATTGTGATAAAATACACTATTGGGTGAAGTTTGGTTGACTTCTGCGCAGCGGTTTGGGAGTTAACATCAAAATTACATTTCTCTGCCATATCGCATAGATCTCACTGTGAAAAGGCTTAAATGGCTTTTTTGACCTAAGTTTGAGGATTGCGCTCAAATCAAATGTCCTATAACCAAATTTCCACATGTAACTACTAGATTGTGATACAATACACTAATGGGTGAAGTTTGGTTGACTTCTGCGCAGCGGTTTGGGAGTTAACATTTAAATTACATTTCTCGGCCATATCGCATAGATCTCAATGTGAAAAGGCTTAAATGACTTTTTAATTATGTTTGATGATTGCGTTCAAACAAAATGTCCTAGAACAAAATTTTCAAATGTAACTACTAGATTGTGATACAATACACTATTGGGTGAAGTTTGGTTGACTTCTGCGCAGCGGTTTGGGAGTTAACATCAAAATTACATTTCTCGGCCATATCGCATAGATCTCACTTTGAAAAGGCTTAAATGGCTTTTTTGACCTAAGTTTGAGGATTGCGCTCAAATCAAATGTCCTAGAACCAAATTTCCACATGTAACTACTAGATTGTGATACAATACACTAATGGGTGAAGTTTGGTTTACTTCTGCGCAGCGGTTTGGGAGTTAACATCAAAATTACATTTCTCGGCCATATCGCATAGATCTCACTGTGAAAAGGCTTAAATGGCTTTTTTTGACCTAAGTTTAATGATTGCGCTCAAACCAAATGTCCTAGAACGAAATTTTCAAATGTAACTACTAGAATGTGATACAATACACTATTGGGTGAAGTTTGGTTGACTTCTGCGCAGCGGTTTGGGAGTTAACATCAAAATTACATTTCTCGGCCATATCGCATAGATCTCACTGTGAAAAGGCTTAAATGGCTTTTTTGACCTAAGTCTGAGGATTGCTCTCAAACAAAATGTCCTAGAACAAAATTTTCAAATGTAACTACTAGATTTGGATACAATACACTATTGGGTGAAGTTTGGTTGACTTCTGCGCAGCGGTTTGGGAGTTAACATCAAAATTACATTTCTCGGCCATATCGCATAGATCTCACTGTGAAAAGGCTTAAATGACTTTTTTAATTAAGTTTGATGATTGCGTTCAAACAAAATGTCCTAGAACAAAATTTTCAAATGTAACTACTAGATTGTGATACAATACACTATTGGGTGAAGTTTGGTTGACTTCTGCGCAGCGGTTTGGGAGTTAACATCAAAATTACATTTCTCTGCCATATCGCATAGATCTCACTGTGAAAAGGCTTAAATGGCTTTTTTGACCTAAGTTTGAGGATTGCGCTCAAATCAAATGTCCTATAACCAAATTTCCACATGTAACTACTAGATTGTGATACAATACACTAATGGGTGAAGTTTGGTTGACTTCTGCGCAGCGGTTTGGGAGTTAACATTTAAATTACATTTCTCGGCCATATCGCATAGATCTCAATGTGAAAAGGCTTAAATGACTTTTTAATTATGTTTGATGATTGCGTTCAAACAAAATGTCCTAGAACAAAATTTTCAAATGTAACTACTAGATTGTGATACAATACACTATTGGGTGAAGTTTGGTTGACTTCTGCGCAGCGGTTTGGGAGTTAACATCAAAATTACATTTCTCGGCCATATCGCATAGATCTCACTGTGAAAAGGCTTAAATGGCTTTTTTGACCTAAGTTTGAGGATTGCGCTCAAATCAAATGTCCTAGAACCAAATTTCCACATGTAACTACTAGATTGTGATACAATACACTAATGGGTGAAGTTTGGTTTACTTCTGCGCAGCGGTTTGGGAGTTAACATCAAAATTACATTTCTCGGCCATATCGCATAGATCTCACTGTGAAAAGGCTTAAATGGCTTTTTTTGACCTAAGTTTAATGATTGCGCTCAAACAAAATGTCCTAGAACAAAATTTTCAAATGTAACTACTAGAATGTGATACAATACACTATTGGGTGAAGTTTGGTTGACTTCTGCGCAGCGGTTTGGGAGTTAACATCAAAATTACATTTCTCGGCCATATCGCATAGATCTCACTGTGAAAAGGCTTAAATGACTTTTTTGATTAAGTTTGATGATTGCTCTCAAACAAAATGTCCTAGAACAAAATTTTCAAATGTAACTACTAGATTGTGATACAATACACTATTGGGTGAAGTTTGGTTGACTTCTGCGCAGCGGTTTGGGAGTTAACATCAAAATTACATTTCTCGGCCATATCGCATAGATCTCACTGTGAAAAGGCTTAAATGACTTTTTTAATTAAGTTTGATGATTGCGTTCAAACAAAATGTCCTAGAACAAAATTTTCAAATGTAACTACTAGATTGTGATACAATACACTATTGGGTGAAGTTTGGTTGACTTCTGCGCAGCGGTTTGGGAGTTAACATCAAAATTACATTTCTCGGCCATATCGCATAGATCTCACTGTGAAAAGGCTTAAATGACTTTTTTGACCTAAGTTTGAGGATTGCGTTCAAATCAAATGTCCTAGAACCAAATTTCCACATGTAACTACTAGATTGTGATACAATACACTAATGGGTGAAGTTTGGTTGACTTCTGCGCAGCGGTTTGGGAGTTAACATCAAAATTACATTTCTCGGCCATATCGCATAGATCTCACTGTGAAAAGGCTTAAATGGCTTTTTTGACCTAAGTTTAATAATTGCGCTCAAACCAAATGTCCTAGAACGAAATTTTCAAATGTAACTACTAGAATGTGATACAATACACTATTGGTTGAAGTTTGGTTGACTTCTGCGCAGCGGTTTGGGAGTTAACATCAAAATTACATTTCTCGGCCATATCGCATAGATCTCACTGTGAAAAGGCTTAAATGGCTTTTTTGACCTAAGTTTGAGGATTGCGCTCAAATCAAATGTCCTAGAACCAAATTTCTACATGTAACTACTAGATTGTGATACAATACACTAATGGGTGAAGTTTGGTTTACTTCTGCGCAGCGGTTTGGGAGTTAACATCAAAATTACATTTCTCGGCCATATCGCATAGATCTCACTGTGAAAAGGCTTAAATGGCTTTTTTGACCTAAGTTTAATGATTGCGCTCAAACCAAATGTCCTAGAACGAAAATTTAAAATGTAACTACTATAATGTGATACAATACACTATTGGGTGAAGTTTGGTTGACTTCTGCGCAGCGGTTTGGGAGTTAACATCAAAATTACATTTCTCGGCCATATCGCATAGATCTCACTGTGAAAAGGCTTAAATGGCTTTTTTGACCTAAGTTTGAGGATTGCGCTCAAATCAAATGTCCTAGAACCAAATTTTCACATGTAACTACTAGATTGTGATACAATACACTATTGGGTGAAGTTTGGTTGACTTCTGCGCAGCGGTTTGGGAGTTAACATCAAAATTACATTTCTCGGCCATATCGCATAGATCTCACTGTGAAAAGGCTTAAATGACTTTTTTAATTAAGTTTGATGATTGCGCTCAAACAAAATTTCCTAGAACAAAATTTTCAAATGTAACTACTAGATTGTGATACAATACACTATTGGGTGAAGTTTGGTTGACTTCTGCGCAGCGGTTTGGGAGTTAACATCAAAATTACATTTCTCGGCCATATCGCATAGATCTCACTGTGAAAAGGCTTAAATGGCTTTTTTGACCTAAGTTTAATGATTGCGCTCAAACCAAATGTCCTAGAACCAAATTTTCAAATGTAACTACTAGAATGTGATACAATACACTATTGGGTGAAGTTTGGTTAACTTCTGCGCAGCGGTTTGGGAGTTAACATCAAAATTACATTTCTCGGCCATATCGCATAGATCTCACTGTGAAAAGGCTTAAATGGCTTTTTTGAACTAAGTTTGAGGATTGCGCTCAAATCAAATGTCCTAGAACCAAATTTTCACATGTAACTACTAGATTGTGATACAATACACTAATGGGTGAAGTTTGGTTGACTTCTGCGCAGCGGTTTGGGAGTTAATATCAAAATTACATTTCTCGGCCATATCGCATAGATCTCACTGTGAAAAGGCTTAAATGACTTTTTTTAATTAAGTTTGAAGATTGCGCTCAAATCAAATGTCCTAGAAATAAATTTCAAAATGTGACTACTAGATTGTGATAAAATACACTATTGGGTGAAGTTTGGTTGACTTCTGCGCAGCGGTTTGGGAGTTAACATCAAAATTACATTTCTCGGCCATATCGCATAGATCTCACTGTGAAAAGGCTTAAATGGCTTTTTTGACCTAAGTTTGAGGATTGCGCTCAAATCAAATGTCCTATAACCAAATTTCCACATGTAACTACTAGATTGTGATACAATACACTAATGGGTGAAGTTTGGTTGACTTCTGCGCAGCGGTTTGGGAGTTAACATCAAAATTACATTTCTCGGCCATATCGCATAGATCTCACTGTGAAAAGGCTTAAATGGCTTTTTTGACCTAAGTTTAATAATTGCGCTCAAACCAAATGTCCTAGAACCAAATTTTCAAATGTAACTACTAGAATGTGATACAATACACTATTGGGTGAAGTTTGGTTAACTTCTGCACAGCGGTTTGGGAGTTAACATCAAAATTACATTTCTCGGCCATATCGCATAGATCTCACTGTGAAAAGGCTTAAATGACTTTTTTAATTAAGTTTGATGATTGCGCTCAAACAAAATTTCCTAGAACAAAATTTTCAAATGTAACTACTAGATTGTGATACAATACACTATTGGGTGAAGTTTGGTTGACTTCTCCGCAGCGGTTTGGGAGTTAACATCAAAATTACATTTCTCGGCCATATCGCATAGATCTCACTGTGAAAAGGCTTAAATGGCTTTTTTTGACCTAAGTTTAATGATTGCGCTCAAACCAAATGTCCTAGAACGAAATTTTCAAATGTAACTACTAGAATGTGATACAATACACTATTGGGTGAAGTTTGGTTGACTTCTGCGCAGCGGTTTGGGAGTTAACATCAAAATTACATTTCTCGGCCATATCGCATAGATCTCACTGTGAAAAGGCTTAAATGGCTTTTTTGACCTAAGTCTGAGGATTGCTCTCAAACAAAATGTCCTAGAACAAAATTTTCAAATGTAACTACTAGATTGTGATACAATACACTATTGGGTGAAGTTTGGTTGACTTCTGCGCAGCGGTTTGGGAGTTAACATCAAAATTACATTTCTCGGCCATATCGCATAGATCTCACTGTGAAAAGGCTTAAATGACTTTTTTGATTAAGTTTGATGATTGCGTTCAAACAAAATGTCCTAGAACAAAATTTTCAAATGTAACTACTAGATTGTGATACAATACACTATTGGGTGAAGTTTGGTTGACTTCTGCGCAGCGGTTTGGGAGTTAACATCAAAATTACATTTCTCGGCCATATCGCATAGATCTCACTGTGAAAAGGCTTAAATGGCTTTTTTGACCTAAGTTTAATGATTGCGCTCAAACCAAATGTCCTAGAACGAAATTTTCAAATGTAACTACTAGAATGTGATACAATACACTATTGGGTGAAGTTTGGTTGACTTCTGCGCAGCGGTTTGGGAGTTAACATCAAAATTACATTTCTCGGCCATATCGCATAGATCTCACTGTGAAAAGGCTTAAATGGCTTTTTTGAACTAAGTTTGAGGATTGCGCTCAAATCAAATGTCCTAGAACCAAATTTCCACATGTAACTACT
This sequence comes from Corythoichthys intestinalis, assembly GCF_030265065.1. Classification (NCBI taxonomy): domain Eukaryota; kingdom Metazoa; phylum Chordata; class Actinopteri; order Syngnathiformes; family Syngnathidae; genus Corythoichthys; species Corythoichthys intestinalis. Next base: position 875,308 of record NW_026651595.1, on the reverse strand, counting down.
AGATTGTGATACAATACACTATTGGGTGAAGTTTGGTTGACTTCTGCGCAGCGGTTTGGGAGTTAACATCAAAATTACATTTCTCGGCCATATCGCATAGATCTCACTGTGAAAAGGCTTAAATGGCTTTTTTGACCTAAGTTTAATGATTGCGCTCAAACCAAATGTCCTAGAACGAAATTTTCAAATGTAACTACTAGAATGTGATACAATACACTATTGGGTGAAGTTTGGTTGACTTCTGCGCAGCGGTTTGGGAGTTAACATCAAAATTACATTTCTCGGCCATATCGCATAGATCTCACTGTGAAAAGGCTTAAATGGCTTTTTTGACCTAGGTTTGAGGATTGCGCTCAAATCAAATGTCCTAGAACCAAATTTCTACATGTAACTACTAGATTGTGATACAATACACTAATGGGTGAAGTTTGGTTTACTTCTGCGCAGCGGTTTGGGAGTTAACATCAAAATTACATTTCTCGGCCATATCGCATAGATCTCACTGTGAAAAGGCTTAAATGGCTTTTTTGACCTAAGTTTAATGATTGCGCTCAAACCAAATGTCCTAGAACGAAATTTTCAAATGTTACTACTAGAATGTGATACAATACACTATTGGGTGAAGTTTGGTTAACTTCTGCGCAGCGGTTTGGGAGTTAACATCAAAATTACATTTCTCGGCCATATCGCATAGATCTCACTGTGAAAAGGCTTAAATGGCTTTTTTGACCTAAGTTTGAGGATTGCGCTCAAATCAAATGTCCTAGAACCAAATTTCCACATGTAACTACTAGATTGTGATACAATACACTAATGGGTGAAGTTTGGTTTACTTCTGCGCAGCGGTTTGGGAGTTAACATCAAAATTACATTTCTCGGCCATATCGCATAGATCTCACTGTGAAAAGGCTTAAATGGCTTTTTTGACCTAAGTTTAATGATTGCGCTCAAACCAAATGTCCTAGAACGAAATTTTCAAATGTAACTACTAGAATGTGATACAATACACTATTGGGTGAAGTTTGGTTGACTTCTGCGCAGCGGTTTGGGAGTTAACATCAAAATTACATTTCTCGGCCATATCGCATAGATCTCACTGTGAAAAGGCTTAAATGACTTTTTTTAATAAAGTTTGAAGATTGCGCTCAAATCAAATGTCCTAGAACTAAATTTCCAAATGTAACTACTAGATTGTGATAAAATACACTATTGGGTGAAGTTTGGTTGACTTCTGCGCAGCGGTTTGGGAGTTAACATCAAAATTACATTTCTCGGCCATATCGCATAGATCTCACTGTGAAAAGGCTTAAATGGCTTTTTTGACCTAAGTTTGAGGATTGCGCTCAAATTAAATGTCCTAGAACCAAATTTTCACATGTAACTACTAGATTGTGATACAATACACTAATGGGTGAAGTTTGGTTGACTTCTGCGCAGCGGTTTGGGAGTTAATATCAAAATTACATTTCTCGGCCATATCGCATAGATCTCACTGTGAAAAGGCTTAAATGACTTTTTTTAATTAAGTTTGAAGATTGCGCTCAAATCAAATGTCCTAGAAATAAATTTCAAAATGTAACTACTAGATTGTGATAAAATACACTATTGGGTGAAGTTTGGTTGACTTCTGCGCAGCGGTTTGGGAGTTAACATCAAAATTACATTTCTCGGCCATATCGCATAGATCTCACTGTGAAAAGGCTTAAATGGCTTTTTTGACCTAAGTTTGAGGATTGCGCTCAAATCAAATGTCCTATAACCAAATTTCCACATGTAACTACTAGATTGTGATACAATACACTAATGGGTGAAGTTTGGTTGACTTCTGCGCAGCGGTTTGGGAGTTAACATCAAAATTACATTTCTCGGCCATATCGCATAGATCTCACTGTGAAAAGGCTTAAATGGCTTTTTTGACCTAAGTTTAATAATTGCGCTCAAACCAAATGTCCTAGAACCAAATTTTCAAATGTAACTACTAGAATGTGATACAATACACTATTGGGTGAAGTTTGGTTAACTTCTGCACAGCGGTTTGGGAGTTAACATCAAAATTACATTTCTCGGCCATATCGCATAGATCTCACTGTGAAAAGGCTTAAATGACTTTTTTAATTAAGTTTGATGATTGCGCTCAAACAAAATTTCCTAGAACAAAATTTTCAAATGTAACTACTAGATTGTGATACAATACACTATTGGGTGAAGTTTGGTTGACTTCTCCGCAGCGGTTTGGGAGTTAACATCAAAATTACATTTCTCGGCCATATCGCATAGATCTCACTGTGAAAAGGCTTAAATGGCTTTTTTTGACCTAAGTTTAATGATTGCGCTCAAACCAAATGTCCTAGAACGAAATTTTCAAATGTAACTACTAGAATGTGATACAATACACTATTGGGTGAAGTTTGGTTGACTTCTGCGCAGCGGTTTGGGAGTTAACATCAAAATTACATTTCTCGGCCATATCGCATAGATCTCACTGTGAAAAGGCTTAAATGGCTTTTTTGACCTAAGTCTGAGGATTGCTCTCAAACAAAATGTCCTAGAACAAAATTTTCAAATGTAACTACTAGATTGTGATACAATACACTATTGGGTGAAGTTTGGTTGACTTCTGCGCAGCGGTTTGGGAGTTAACATCAAAATTACATTTCTCGGCCATATCGCATAGATCTCACTGTGAAAAGGCTTAAATGGCTTTTTTGACCTAAGTTTAATGATTGCGCTCAAACCAAATGTCCTAGAACGAAATTTTCAAATGTAACTACTAGAATGTGATACAATACACTATTGGGTGAAGTTTGGTTGACTTCTGCGCAGCGGTTTGGGAGTTAACATCAAAATTACATTTCTCGGCCATATCGCATAGATCTCACTGTGAAAAGGCTTAAATGACTTTTTTAATTAAGTTTGATGATTGCGCTCAAACAAAATTTCCTAGAACAAAATTTTCAAATGTAACTACTAGATTGTGATACAATACACTATTGGGTGAAGTTTGGTTGACTTCTCCGCAGCGGTTTGGGAGTTAACATCAAAATTACATTTCTCGGCCATATCGCATAGATCTCACTGTGAAAAGGCTTAAATGGCTTTTTTGACCTAAGTTTAATGATTGCGCTCAAACCAAATGTCCTAAAACGAAATTTTCAAATGTAACTACTAGAATGTGCTACAATACACTATTGGGTGAAGTTTGGTTGACTTCTGCGCAGCGGTTTGGGAGTTAACATCAAAATTACATTTCTCGGCCATATCGCATAGATCTCACTGTGAAAAGGCTTAAATGACTTTTTTTAATTAAGTTTGAAGATTGCGCTCAAATCAAATGTCCTAGAACTAAATTTCCAAATGTAACTACTAGATTGTGATAAAATACACTATTGGGTGAAGTTTGGTTGACTTCTGCGCAGCGGTTTGGGAGTTAACATCAAAATTACATTTCTCGGCCATATCGCATAGATCTCACTGTGAAAAGGCTTAAATGGCTTTTTTGACCTAAGTTTGAGGATTGCGCTCAAATCAAATGTCCTATAACCAAATTTCCACATGTAACTACTAGATTGTGATACAATACACTAATGGGTGAAGTTTGGTTGACTTCTGCGCAGCGGTTTGGGAGTTAACATCAAAATTACATTTCTCGGCCATATCGCATAGATCTCACTGTGAAAAGGCTTAAATGACTTTTTTAATTAAGTTTGATGATTGCGCTCAAACAAAATTTCCTAGAACAAAATTTTCAAATGTAACTACTAGATTGTGATACAATACACTATTGGGTGAAGTTTGGTTGACTTCTCCGCAGCGGTTTGGGAGTTAACATCAAAATTACATTTCTCGGCCATATCGCATAGATCTCACTGTGAAAAGGCTTAAATGGCTTTTTTGACCTAAGTTTAATGATTGCGCTCAAACCAAATGTCCTAAAACGAAATTTTCAAATGTAACTACTAGAATGTGCTACAATACACTATTGGGTGAAGTTTGGTTGACTTCTGCGCAGCGGTTTGGGAGTTAACATCAAAATTACATTTCTCGGCCATATCGCATAGATCTCACTGTGAAAAGGCTTAAATGACTTTTTTTAATTAAGTTTGAAGATTGCGCTCAAATCAAATGTCCTAGAACTAAATTTCCAAATGTAACTACTAGATTGTGATAAAATACACTATTGGGTGAAGTTTGGTTGACTTCTGCGCAGCGGTTTGGGAGTTAACATCAAAATTACATTTCTCGGCCATATCGCATAGATCTCACTGTGAAAAGGCTTAAATGGCTTTTTTGACCTAAGTTTGAGGATTGCGCTCAAATCAAATGTCCTATAACCAAATTTCCACATGTAACTACTAGATTGTGATACAATACACTAATGGGTGAAGTTTGGTTGACTTCTGCGCAGCGGTTTGGGAGTTAACATCAAAATTACATTTCTCGGCCATATCGCATAGATCTCACTGTGAAAAGGCTTAAATGGCTTTTTTGACCTAAGTTTGAGGATTGCGCTCAAACAAAATTTCCTAGAACAAAATTTCCACATGTAACTACTAGATTGTGATACAATACACTAATGGGTGAAGTTTGGTTGACTTCTGCGCAGCGGTTTGGGAGTTAACATCAAAATTACATTTCTCGGCCATATCGCATAGATCTCACTGTGAAAAGGCTTAAATGACTTTTTTTAATTAAGTTTGAAGATTGCGCTCAAATCAAATGTCCTAGAACTAAATTTCCAAATGTAACTACTAGAATGTGATAAAATACACTATTGGGTGAAGTTTGGTTGACTTCTGCGCAGCGGTTTGGGAGTTAACATCAAAATTACATTTCTCGGCCATATCGCATAGATCTCACTGTGTAAAGGCTTAAATGGCTTTTTTGACCTAAGTTTGAGGATTGCGCTCAAACAAAATGTCCTAGAACAAAATTTTCAAATGTAACTACTAGATTGTGATACAATACACTATTGGGTGAAGTTTGGTTTACTTCTGCGCAGCGGTTTGGGAGTTAACATCAAAATTACATTTCTCGGCCATATCGCATAGATCTCACTGTGAAAAGGCTTAAATGACTTTTTTAATTAAGTTTGATGATTGCGTTCAAACAAAATGTCCTAGAACAAAATTTTCAAATGTAACTACTAGATTGTGATACAATACACTATTGGGTGAAGTTTGGTTGACTTCTGCGCAGCGGTTTGGGAGTTAACATCAAAATTACATTTCTCGGCCATATCGCATAGATCTCACTGTGAAAAGGCTTAAATGGCTTTTTTGACCTAAGTTTGAGGATTGCGCTCAAATCAAATGTCCTAGAACCAAATTTTCACATGTAACTACTAGATTGTGATACAATACACTAATGGGTGAAGTTTGGTTGACTTCTGCGCAGCGGTTTGGGAGTTAACATCAAAATTACATTTCTCGGCCATATCGCATAGATCTCACTGTGAAAAGGCTTAAATGACTTTTTTAATTAAGTTTGATGATTGCGCTCAAACAAAATTTCCTAGAACAAAATTTTCAAATGTAACTACTAGATTGTGATACAATACACTATTGGGTGAAGTTTGGTTGACTTCTGCGCAGCGGTTTGGGAGTTAACATCAAAATTACATTTCTCGGCCATATCGCATAGATCTCACTGTGAAAAGGCTTAAATGGCTTTTTTGACCTAAGTTTAATGATTGCGCTCAAACCAAATGTCCTAGAACGAAATTTTCAAATGTAACTACTAGAATGTGATACAATACACTATTGGGTGAAGTTTGGTTGACTTCTGCGCAGCGGTTTGGGAGTTAACATCAAAATTACATTTCTCGGCCATATCGCATAGATCTCACTGTGAAAAGGCTTAAATGACTTTTTTTAATTAAGTTTGAAGATTGCGCTCAAATCAAATGTCCTAGAACTAAATTTCCAAATGTAACTACTAGATTGTGATAAAATACACTAATGGGTGAAGTTTGGTTGACTTCTGCGCAGCGGTTTGGGAGTTAACATCAAAATTACATTTCTCGGCCATATCGCATAGATCTCACTGTGAAAAGGCTTAAATGGCTTTTTTGACCTAAGTTTAATAATTGCGCTCAAACCAAATGTCCTAGAACCAAATTTTCAAATGTAACTACTAGAATGTGATACAATACACTATTGGGTGAAGTTTGGTTAACTTCTGCACAGCGGTTTGGGAGTTAACATCAAAATTACATTTCTCGGCCATATCGCATAGATCTCACTGTGAAAAGGCTTAAATGACTTTTTTAATTAAGTTTGATGATTGCGCTCAAACAAAATTTCCTAGAACAAAATTTTCAAATGTAACTACTAGATTGTGATACAATACACTATTGGGTGAAGTTTGGTTGACTTCTCCGCAGCGGTTTGGGAGTTAACATCAAAATTACATTTCTCGGCCATATCGCATAGATCTCACTGTGAAAAGGCTTAAATGGCTTTTTTGACCTAAGTTTAATGATTGCGCTCAAACCAAATGTCCTAGAACGAAATTTTCAAATGTAACTACTAGAATGTGATACAATACACTATTGGGTGAAGTTTGGTTGACTTCTGCGCAGCGGTTTGGGAGTTAACATCAAAATTACATTTCTCGGCCATATCGCATAGATCTCACTGTGAAAAGGCTTAAATGACTTTTTTTAATTAAGTTTGAAGATTGCGCTCAAATCAAATGTCCTAGAACTAAATTTCCAAATGTAACTACTAGATTGTGATAAAATACACTATTGGGTGAAGTTTGGTTGACTTCTGCGCAGCGGTTTGGGAGTTAACATCAAAATTACATTTCTCGGCCATATCGCATAGATCTCACTGTGAAAAGGCTTAAATGGCTTTTTTGACCTAAGTTTGAGGATTGCGCTCAAATCAAATGTCCTATAACCAAATTTCCACATGTAACTACTAGATTGTGATACAATACACTAATGGGTGAAGTTTGGTTGACTTCTGCGCAGCGGTTTGGGAGTTAACATCAAAATTACATTTCTCGGCCATATCGCATAGATCTCACTGTGAAAAGGCTTAAATGACTTTTTTAATTAAGTTTGATGATTGCGTTCAAACAAAATGTCCTAGAACAAAATTTTCAAATGTAACTACTAGATTGTGATACAATACACTATTGGGTGAAGTTTGGTTGACTTCTGCGCAGCGGTTTGGGAGTTAACATCAAAATTACATTTCTCGGCCATATCGCATAGATCTCACTGTGAAAAGGCTTAAATGGCTTTTTTGACCTAAGTTTGAGGATTGCGCTCAAATCAAATGTCCTATAACCAAATTTCCACATGTAACTACTAGATTGTGATACAATACACTAATGGGTGAAGTTTGGTTGACTTCTGCGCAGCGGTTTGGGAGTTAACATCAAAATTACATTTCTCGGCCATATCGCATAGATCTCACTGTGAAAAGGCTTAAATGACTTTTTTAATTAAGTTTGATGATTGCGCTCAAACAAAATTTCCTAGAACAAAATTTTCAAATGTAACTACTAGATTGTGATACAATACACTATTGGGTGAAGTTTGGTTGACTTCTCCGCAGCGGTTTGGGAGTTAACATCAAAATTACATTTCTCGGCCATATCGCATAGATCTCACTGTGAAAAGGCTTAAATGGCTTTTTTGACCTAAGTTTAATGATTGCGCTCAAACCAAATGTCCTAAAACGAAATTTTCAAATGTAACTACTAGAATGTGCTACAATACACTATTGGGTGAAGTTTGGTTGACTTCTGCGCAGCGGTTTGGGAGTTAACATCAAAATTACATTTCTCGGCCATATCGCATAGATCTCACTGTGAAAAGGCTTAAATGACTTTTTTTAATTAAGTTTGAAGATTGCGCTCAAATCAAATGTCCTAGAACTAAATTTCCAAATGTAACTACTAGATTGTGATAAAATACACTATTGGGTGAAGTTTGGTTGACTTCTGCGCAGCGGTTTGGGAGTTAACATCAAAATTACATTTCTCGGCCATATCGCATAGATCTCACTGTGAAAAGGCTTAAATGGCTTTTTTGACCTAAGTTTGAGGATTGCGCTCAAATCAAATGTCCTATAACCAAATTTCCACATGTAACTACTAGATTGTGATACAATACACTAATGGGTGAAGTTTGGTTGACTTCTGCGCAGCGGTTTGGGAGTTAACATCAAAATTACATTTCTCGGCCATATCGCATAGATCTCACTGTGAAAAGGCTTAAATGGCTTTTTTGACCTAAGTTTGAGGATTGCGCTCAAACAAAATTTCCTAGAACAAAATTTCCACATGTAACTACTAGATTGTGATACAATACACTAATGGGTGAAGTTTGGTTGACTTCTGCGCAGCGGTTTGGGAGTTAACATCAAAATTACATTTCTCGGCCATATCGCATAGATCTCACTGTGAAAAGGCTTAAATGACTTTTTTAATTAAGTTTGATGATTGCGCTCAAACAAAATTTCCTAGAACAAAATTTTCAAATGTAACTACTAGATTGTGATACAATACACTATTGGGTGAAGTTTGGTTGACTTCTGCGCAGCGGTTTGGGAGTTAACATCAAAATTACATTTCTCGGCCATATCGCATAGATCTCACTGTGAAAAGGCTTAAATGGCTTTTTTGACCTAAGTTTAATGATTGCGCTCAAACCAAATGTCCTAGAACGAAATTTTCAAATGTAACTACTAGAATGTGATACAATACACTATTGGGTGAAGTTTGGTTGACTTCTGCGCAGCGGTTTGGGAGTTAACATCAAAATTACATTTCTCGGCCATATCGCATAGATCTCACTGTGAAAAGGCTTAAATGACTTTTTTTAATTAAGTTTGAAGATTGCGCTCAAATCAAATGTCCTAGAACTAAATTTCCAAATGTAACTACTAGATTGTGATAAAATACACTAATGGGTGAAGTTTGGTTGACTTCTGCGCAGCGGTTTGGGAGTTAACATCAAAATTACATTTCTCGGCCATATCGCATAGATCTCACTGTGAAAAGGCTTAAATGGCTTTTTTGACCTAAGTTTAATAATTGCGCTCAAACCAAATGTCCTAGAACCAAATTTTCAAATGTAACTACTAGAATGTGATACAATACACTATTGGGTGAAGTTTGGTTAACTTCTGCACAGCGGTTTGGGAGTTAACATCAAAATTACATTTCTCGGCCATATCGCATAGATCTCACTGTGAAAAGGCTTAAATGACTTTTTTAATTAAGTTTGATGATTGCGCTCAAACAAAATTTCCTAGAACAAAATTTTCAAATGTAACTACTAGATTGTGATACAATACACTATTGGGTGAAGTTTGGTTGACTTCTCCGCAGCGGTTTGGGAGTTAACATCAAAATTACATTTCTCGGCCATATCGCATAGATCTCACTGTGAAAAGGCTTAAATGGCTTTTTTGACCTAAGTTTAATGATTGCGCTCAAACCAAATGTCCTAGAACGAAATTTTCAAATGTAACTACTAGAATGTGATACAATACACTATTGGGTGAAGTTTGGTTGACTTCTGCGCAGCGGTTTGGGAGTTAACATCAAAATTACATTTCTCGGCCATATCGCATAGATCTCACTGTGAAAAGGCTTAAATGACTTTTTTTAATTAAGTTTGAAGATTGCGCTCAAATCAAATGTCCTAGAACTAAATTTCCAAATTTAACTACTAGATTGTGATAAAATACACTATTGGGTGAAGTTTGGTTGACTTCTGCGCAGCGGTTTGGGAGTTAACATCAAAATTACATTTCTCGGCCATATCGCATAGATCTCACTGTGAAAAGGCTTAAATGGCTTTTTTGACCTAAGTTTGAGGATTGCGCTCAAATCAAATGTCCTATAACCAAATTTCCACATGTAACTACTAGATTGTGATACAATACACTAATGGGTGAAGTTTGGTTGACTTCTGCGCAGCGGTTTGGGAGTTAACATCAAAATTACATTTCTCGGCCATATCGCATAGATCTCACTGTGAAAAGGCTTAAATGACTTTTTTAATTAAGTTTGATGATTGCGTTCAAACAAAATGTCCTAGAACAAAATTTTCAAATGTAACTACTAGATTGTGATACAATACACTATTGGGTGAAGTTTGGTTGACTTCTGCGCAGCGGTTTGGGAGTTAACATCAAAATTACATTTCTCGGCCATATCGCATAGATCTCACTGTGAAAAGGCTTAAATGGCTTTTTTGACCTAAGTTTGAGGATTGCGCTCAAATCAAATGTCCTATAACCAAATTTCCACATGTAACTACTAGATTGTGATACAATACACTAATGGGTGAAGTTTGGTTGACTTCTGCGCAGCGGTTTGGGAGTTAACATCAAAATTACATTTCTCGGCCATATCGCATAGATCTCACTGTGAAAAGGCTTAAATGACTTTTTTAATTAAGTTTGATGATTGCGCTCAAACAAAATTTCCTAGAACAAAATTTTCAAATGTAACTACTAGATTGTGATACAATACACTATTGGGTGAAGTTTGGTTGACTTCTCCGCAGCGGTTTGGGAGTTAACATCAAAATTACATTTCTCGGCCATATCGCATAGATCTCACTGTGAAAAGGCTTAAATGGCTTTTTTGACCTAAGTTTAATGATTGCGCTCAAACCAAATGTCCTAAAACGAAATTTTCAAATGTAACTACTAGAATGTGCTACAATACACTATTGGGTGAAGTTTGGTTGACTTCTGCGCAGCGGTTTGGGAGTTAACATCAAAATTACATTTCTCGGCCATATCGCATAGATCTCACTGTGAAAAGGCTTAAATGACTTTTTTTAATTAAGTTTGAAGATTGCGCTCAAATCAAATGTCCTAGAACTAAATTTCCAAATGTAACTACTAGATTGTGATAAAATACACTATTGGGTGAAGTTTGGTTGACTTCTGCGCAGCGGTTTGGGAGTTAACATCAAAATTACATTTCTCGGCCATATCGCATAGATCTCACTGTGAAAAGGCTTAAATGGCTTTTTTGACCTAAGTTTGAGGATTGCGCTCAAATCAAATGTCCTATAACCAAATTTCCACATGTAACTACTAGATTGTGATACAATACACTAATGGGTGAAGTTTGGTTGACTTCTGCGCAGCGGTTTGGGAGTTAACATCAAAATTACATTTCTCGGCCATATCGCATAGATCTCACTGTGAAAAGGCTTAAATGGCTTTTTTGACCTAAGTTTGAGGATTGCGCTCAAACAAAATTTCCTAGAACAAAATTTCCACATGTAACTACTAGATTGTGATACAATACACTAATGGGTGAAGTTTGGTTGACTTCTGCGCAGCGGTTTGGGAGTTAACATCAAAATTACATTTCTCGGCCATATCGCATAGATCTCACTGTGAAAAGGCTTAAATGACTTTTTTTAATTAAGTTTGAAGATTGCGCTCAAATCAAATGTCCTAGAACTAAATTTCCAAATGTAACTACTAGAATGTGATAAAATACACTATTGGGTGAAGTTTGGTTGACTTCTGCGCAGCGGTTTGGGAGTTAACATCAAAATTACATTTCTCGGCCATATCGCATAGATCTCACTGTGTAAAGGCTTAAATGGCTTTTTTGACCTAAGTTTGAGGATTGCGCTCAAACAAAATGTCCTAGAACAAAATTTTCAAATGTAACTACTAGATTGTGATACAATACACTATTGGGTGAAGTTTGGTTTACTTCTGCGCAGCGGTTTGGGAGTTAACATCAAAATTACATTTCTCGGCCATATCGCATAGATCTCACTGTGAAAAGGCTTAAATGACTTTTTTAATTAAGTTTGATGATTGCGTTCAAACAAAATGTCCTAGAACAAAATTTTCAAATGTAACTACTAGATTGTGATACAATACACTATTGGGTGAAGTTTGGTTGACTTCTGCGCAGCGGTTTGGGAGTTAACATCAAAATTACATTTCTCGGCCATATCGCATAGATCTCACTGTGAAAAGGCTTAAATGGCTTTTTTGACCTAAGTTTGAGGATTGCGCTCAAATCAAATGTCCTAGAACCAAATTTTCACATGTAACTACTAGATTGTGATACAATACACTAATGGGTGAAGTTTGGTTGACTTCTGCGCAGCGGTTTGGGAGTTAACATCAAAATTACATTTCTCGGCCATATCGCATAGATCTCACTGTGAAAAGGCTTAAATGACTTTTTTAATTAAGTTTGATGATTGCGCTCAAACAAAATTTCCTAGAACAAAATTTTCAAATGTAACTACTAGATTGTGATACAATACACTATTGGGTGAAGTTTGGTTGACTTCTGCGCAGCGGTTTGGGAGTTAACATCAAAATTACATTTCTCGGCCATATCGCATAGATCTCACTGTGAAAAGGCTTAAATGGCTTTTTTGACCTAAGTTTAATGATTGCGCTCAAACCAAATGTCCTAGAACGAAATTTTCAAATGTAACTACTAGAATGTGATACAATACACTATTGGGTGAAGTTTGGTTGACTTCTGCGCAGCGGTTTGGGAGTTAACATCAAAATTACAATTCTCGGCCATATCGCATAGATCTCACTGTGAAAAGGCTTAAATGACTTTTTTTAATTAAGTTTGAAGATTGCGCTCAAATCAAATGTCCTAGAACTAAATTTCCAAATGTAACTACTAGATTGTGATAAAATACACTGTTGGGTGAAGTTTGGTTGACTTCTGCGCAGCGGTTTGGGAGTTAACATCAAAATTACATTTCTCGGCCATATCGCATAGATCTCACTGTGAAAAGGCTTAAATGACTTTTTTAATTAAGTTTGATGATTGCGTTCAAACAAAATGTCCTAGAACAAAATTTTCAAATGTAACTACTAGATTGTGATACAATACACTATTGGGTGAAGTTTGGTTGACTTCTGCGCAGCGGTTTGGGAGTTAACATCAAAATTACATTTCTCGGCCATATCGCATAGATCTCACTGTGAAAAGGCTTAAATGGCTTTTTTGACCTAAGTTTGAGGATTGCGCTCAAATCAAATGTCCTAGAACCAAATTTCCACATGTAACTACTAGATTGTGATACAATACACTAATGGGTGAAGTTTGGTTTACTTCTGCGCAGCGGTTTGGGAGTTAACATCAAAATTACATTTCTCGGCCATATCGCATAGATCTCACTGTGAAAAGGCTTAAATGGCTTTTTTGACCTAAGTTTAATGATTGCGCTCAAACCAAATGTCCTAGAACGAAATTTTCAAATGTAACTACTAGAATGTGATACAATACACTATTGGGTGAAGTTTGGTTGACTTCTGCGCAGCGGTTTGGGAGTTAACATCAAAATTACATTTCTCGGCCATATCGCATAGATCTCACTGTGAAAAGGCTTAAATGACTTTTTTTAATTAAGTTTGAAGATTGCGCTCAAATCAAATGTCCTAGAACTAAATTTCCAAATGTAACTACTAGATTGTGATAAAATACACTATTGGGTGAAGTTTGGTTGACTTCTGCGCAGCGGTTTGGGAGTTAACATCAAAATTACATTTCTCTGCCATATCGCATAGATCTCACTGTGAAAAGGCTTAAATGGCTTTTTTGACCTAAGTTTGAGGATTGCGCTCAAATCAAATGTCCTATAACCAAATTTCCACATGTAACTACTAGATTGTGATACAATACACTAATGGGTGAAGTTTGGTTGACTTCTGCGCAGCGGTTTGGGAGTTAACATTTAAATTACATTTCTCGGCCATATCGCATAGATCTCAATGTGAAAAGGCTTAAATGACTTTTTAATTATGTTTGATGATTGCGTTCAAACAAAATGTCCTAGAACAAAATTTTCAAATGTAACTACTAGATTGTGATACAATACACTATTGGGTGAAGTTTGGTTGACTTCTGCGCAGCGGTTTGGGAGTTAACATCAAAATTACATTTCTCGGCCATATCGCATAGATCTCACTGTGAAAAGGCTTAAATGGCTTTTTTGACCTAAGTTTGAGGATTGCGCTCAAATCAAATGTCCTAGAACCAAATTTCCACATGTAACTACTAGATTGTGATACAATACACTAATGGGTGAAGTTTGGTTTACTTCTGCGCAGCGGTTTGGGAGTTAACATCAAAATTACATTTCTCGGCCATATCGCATAGATCTCACTGTGAAAAGGCTTAAATGGCTTTTTTTGACCTAAGTTTAATGATTGCGCTCAAACCAAATGTCCTAGAACGAAATTTTCAAATGTAACTACTAGAATGTGATACAATACACTATTGGGTGAAGTTTGGTTGACTTCTGCGCAGCGGTTTGGGAGTTAACATCAAAATTACATTTCTCGGCCATATCGCATAGATCTCACTGTGAAAAGGCTTAAATGGCTTTTTTGACCTAAGTCTGAGGATTGCTCTCAAACAAAATGTCCTAGAACAAAATTTTCAAATGTAACTACTAGATTTGGATACAATACACTATTGGGTGAAGTTTGGTTGACTTCTGCGCAGCGGTTTGGGAGTTAACATCAAAATTACATTTCTCGGCCATATCGCATAGATCTCACTGTGAAAAGGCTTAAATGACTTTTTTAATTAAGTTTGATGATTGCGTTCAAACAAAATGTCCTAGAACAAAATTTTCAAATGTAACTACTAGATTGTGATACAATACACTATTGGGTGAAGTTTGGTTGACTTCTGCGCAGCGGTTTGGGAGTTAACATCAAAATTACATTTCTCTGCCATATCGCATAGATCTCACTGTGAAAAGGCTTAAATGGCTTTTTTGACCTAAGTTTGAGGATTGCGCTCAAATCAAATGTCCTATAACCAAATTTCCACATGTAACTACTAGATTGTGATACAATACACTAATGGGTGAAGTTTGGTTGACTTCTGCGCAGCGGTTTGGGAGTTAACATTTAAATTACATTTCTCGGCCATATCGCATAGATCTCAATGTGAAAAGGCTTAAATGACTTTTTAATTATGTTTGATGATTGCGTTCAAACAAAATGTCCTAGAACAAAATTTTCAAATGTAACTACTAGATTGTGATACAATACACTATTGGGTGAAGTTTGGTTGACTTCTGCGCAGCGGTTTGGGAGTTAACATCAAAATTACATTTCTCGGCCATATCGCATAGATCTCACTGTGAAAAGGCTTAAATGGCTTTTTTGACCTAAGTTTGAGGATTGCGCTCAAATCAAATGTCCTAGAACCAAATTTCCACATGTAACTACTAGATTGTGATACAATACACTAATGGGTGAAGTTTGGTTTACTTCTGCGCAGCGGTTTGGGAGTTAACATCAAAATTACATTTCTCGGCCATATCGCATAGATCTCACTGTGAAAAGGCTTAAATGGCTTTTTTTGACCTAAGTTTAATGATTGCGCTCAAACAAAATGTCCTAGAACAAAATTTTCAAATGTAACTACTAGAATGTGATACAATACACTATTGGGTGAAGTTTGGTTGACTTCTGCGCAGCGGTTTGGGAGTTAACATCAAAATTACATTTCTCGGCCATATCGCATAGATCTCACTGTGAAAAGGCTTAAATGACTTTTTTGATTAAGTTTGATGATTGCTCTCAAACAAAATGTCCTAGAACAAAATTTTCAAATGTAACTACTAGATTGTGATACAATACACTATTGGGTGAAGTTTGGTTGACTTCTGCGCAGCGGTTTGGGAGTTAACATCAAAATTACATTTCTCGGCCATATCGCATAGATCTCACTGTGAAAAGGCTTAAATGACTTTTTTAATTAAGTTTGATGATTGCGTTCAAACAAAATGTCCTAGAACAAAATTTTCAAATGTAACTACTAGATTGTGATACAATACACTATTGGGTGAAGTTTGGTTGACTTCTGCGCAGCGGTTTGGGAGTTAACATCAAAATTACATTTCTCGGCCATATCGCATAGATCTCACTGTGAAAAGGCTTAAATGACTTTTTTGACCTAAGTTTGAGGATTGCGTTCAAATCAAATGTCCTAGAACCAAATTTCCACATGTAACTACTAGATTGTGATACAATACACTAATGGGTGAAGTTTGGTTGACTTCTGCGCAGCGGTTTGGGAGTTAACATCAAAATTACATTTCTCGGCCATATCGCATAGATCTCACTGTGAAAAGGCTTAAATGGCTTTTTTGACCTAAGTTTAATAATTGCGCTCAAACCAAATGTCCTAGAACGAAATTTTCAAATGTAACTACTAGAATGTGATACAATACACTATTGGTTGAAGTTTGGTTGACTTCTGCGCAGCGGTTTGGGAGTTAACATCAAAATTACATTTCTCGGCCATATCGCATAGATCTCACTGTGAAAAGGCTTAAATGGCTTTTTTGACCTAAGTTTGAGGATTGCGCTCAAATCAAATGTCCTAGAACCAAATTTCTACATGTAACTACTAGATTGTGATACAATACACTAATGGGTGAAGTTTGGTTTACTTCTGCGCAGCGGTTTGGGAGTTAACATCAAAATTACATTTCTCGGCCATATCGCATAGATCTCACTGTGAAAAGGCTTAAATGGCTTTTTTGACCTAAGTTTAATGATTGCGCTCAAACCAAATGTCCTAGAACGAAAATTTAAAATGTAACTACTATAATGTGATACAATACACTATTGGGTGAAGTTTGGTTGACTTCTGCGCAGCGGTTTGGGAGTTAACATCAAAATTACATTTCTCGGCCATATCGCATAGATCTCACTGTGAAAAGGCTTAAATGGCTTTTTTGACCTAAGTTTGAGGATTGCGCTCAAATCAAATGTCCTAGAACCAAATTTTCACATGTAACTACTAGATTGTGATACAATACACTATTGGGTGAAGTTTGGTTGACTTCTGCGCAGCGGTTTGGGAGTTAACATCAAAATTACATTTCTCGGCCATATCGCATAGATCTCACTGTGAAAAGGCTTAAATGACTTTTTTAATTAAGTTTGATGATTGCGCTCAAACAAAATTTCCTAGAACAAAATTTTCAAATGTAACTACTAGATTGTGATACAATACACTATTGGGTGAAGTTTGGTTGACTTCTGCGCAGCGGTTTGGGAGTTAACATCAAAATTACATTTCTCGGCCATATCGCATAGATCTCACTGTGAAAAGGCTTAAATGGCTTTTTTGACCTAAGTTTAATGATTGCGCTCAAACCAAATGTCCTAGAACCAAATTTTCAAATGTAACTACTAGAATGTGATACAATACACTATTGGGTGAAGTTTGGTTATCTTCTGCGCAGCGGTTTGGGAGTTAACATCAAAATTACATTTCTCGGCCATATCGCATAGATCTCACTGTGAAAAGGCTTAAATGGCTTTTTTGAACTAAGTTTGAGGATTGCGCTCAAATCAAATGTCCTAGAACCAAATTTTCACATGTAACTACTAGATTGTGATACAATACACTAATGGGTGAAGTTTGGTTGACTTCTGCGCAGCGGTTTGGGAGTTAATATCAAAATTACATTTCTCGGCCATATCGCATAGATCTCACTGTGAAAAGGCTTAAATGACTTTTTTTAATTAAGTTTGAAGATTGCGCTCAAATCAAATGTCCTAGAAATAAATTTCAAAATGTAACTACTAGATTGTGATAAAATACACTATTGGGTGAAGTTTGGTTGACTTCTGCGCAGCGGTTTGGGAGTTAACATCAAAATTACATTTCTCGGCCATATCGCATAGATCTCACTGTGAAAAGGCTTAAATGGCTTTTTTGACCTAAGTTTGAGGATTGCGCTCAAATCAAATGTCCTATAACCAAATTTCCACATGTAACTACTAGATTGTGATACAATACACTAATGGGTGAAGTTTGGTTGACTTCTGCGCAGCGGTTTGGGAGTTAACATCAAAATTACATTTCTCGGCCATATCGCATAGATCTCACTGTGAAAAGGCTTAAATGGCTTTTTTGACCTAAGTTTAATAATTGCGCTCAAACCAAATGTCCTAGAACCAAATTTTCAAATGTAACTACTAGAATGTGATACAATACACTATTGGGTGAAGTTTGGTTAACTTCTGCACAGCGGTTTGGGAGTTAACATCAAAATTACATTTCTCGGCCATATCGCATAGATCTCACTGTGAAAAGGCTTAAATGACTTTTTTAATTAAGTTTGATGATTGCGCTCAAACAAAATTTCCTAGAACAAAATTTTCAAATGTAACTACTAGATTGTGATACAATACACTATTGGGTGAAGTTTGGTTGACTTCTCCGCAGCGGTTTGGGAGTTAACATCAAAATTACATTTCTCGGCCATATCGCATAGATCTCACTGTGAAAAGGCTTAAATGGCTTTTTTTGACCTAAGTTTAATGATTGCGCTCAAACCAAATGTCCTAGAACGAAATTTTCAAATGTAACTACTAGAATGTGATACAATACACTATTGGGTGAAGTTTGGTTGACTTCTGCGCAGCGGTTTGGGAGTTAACATCAAAATTACATTTCTCGGCCATATCGCATAGATCTCACTGTGAAAAGGCTTAAATGGCTTTTTTGACCTAAGTCTGAGGATTGCTCTCAAACAAAATGTCCTAGAACAAAATTTTCAAATGTAACTACTAGATTGTGATACAATACACTATTGGGTGAAGTTTGGTTGACTTCTGCGCAGCGGTTTGGGAGTTAACATCAAAATTACATTTCTCGGCCATATCGCATAGATCTCACTGTGAAAAGGCTTAAATGACTTTTTTGATTAAGTTTGATGATTGCGTTCAAACAAAATGTCCTAGAACAAAATTTTCAAATGTAACTACTAGATTGTGATACAATACACTATTGGGTGAAGTTTGGTTGACTTCTGCGCAGCGGTTTGGGAGTTAACATCAAAATTACATTTCTCGGCCATATCGCATAGATCTCACTGTGAAAAGGCTTAAATGGCTTTTTTGACCTAAGTTTAATGATTGCGCTCAAACCAAATGTCCTAGAACGAAATTTTCAAATGTAACTACTAGAATGTGATACAATACACTATTGGGTGAAGTTTGGTTGACTTCTGCGCAGCGGTTTGGGAGTTAACATCAAAATTACATTTCTCGGCCATATCGCATAGATCTCACTGTGAAAAGGCTTAAATGGCTTTTTTGAACTAAGTTTGAGGATTGCGCTCAAATCAAATGTCCTAGAACCAAATTTCCACATGTAACTACTAGATTGTGATACAATACACTATTGGGTGAAGTTTGGTTGACTTCTGCGCAGCGGTTTGGGAGTTAACATCAAAATTACATTTCTCGGCCATATCGCATAGATCTCACTGTGAAAAGGCTTAAATGGCTTTTTTGACCTAAGTTTAATGATTGCGCTCAAACCAAATGTCCTAGAACGAAATTTTCAAATGTAACTACTAGAATGTGATACAATACACTATTGGGTGAAGTTTGGTTGACTTCTGCGCAGCGGTTTGGGAGTTAACATCAAAATTACATTTCTCGGCCATATCGCATAGATCTCACTGTGAAAAGGCTTAAATGGCTTTTTTGACCTAGGTTTGAGGATTGCGCTCAAATCAAATGTCCTAGAACCAAATTTCTACATGTAACTACTAGATTGTGATACAATACACTAATGGGTGAAGTTTGGTTTACTTCTGCGCAGCGGTTTGGGAGTTAACATCAAAATTACATTTCTCGGCCATATCGCATAGATCTCACTGTGAAAAGGCTTAAATGGCTTTTTTGACCTAAGTTTAATGATTGCGCTCAAACCAAATGTCCTAGAACGAAATTTTCAAATGTTACTACTAGAATGTGATACAATACACTATTGGGTGAAGTTTGGTTAACTTCTGCGCAGCGGTTTGGGAGTTAACATCAAAATTACATTTCTCGGCCATATCGCATAGATCTCACTGTGAAAAGGCTTAAATGGCTTTTTTGACCTAAGTTTGAGGATTGCGCTCAAATCAAATGTCCTAGAACCAAATTTCCACATGTAACTACTAGATTGTGATACAATACACTAATGGGTGAAGTTTGGTTTACTTCTGCGCAGCGGTTTGGGAGTTAACATCAAAATTACATTTCTCGGCCATATCGCATAGATCTCACTGTGAAAAGGCTTAAATGGCTTTTTTGACCTAAGTTTAATGATTGCGCTCAAACCAAATGTCCTAGAACGAAATTTTCAAATGTAACTACTAGAATGTGATACAATACACTATTGGGTGAAGTTTGGTTGACTTCTGCGCAGCGGTTTGGGAGTTAACATCAAAATTACATTTCTCGGCCATATCGCATAGATCTCACTGTGAAAAGGCTTAAATGACTTTTTTTTAATAAAGTTTGAAGATTGCGCTCAAATCAAATGTCCTAGAACTAAATTTCCAAATGTAATTACTAGATTGTGATAAAATACACTATTGGGTGAAGTTTGGTTGACTTCTGCGCAGCGGTTTGGGAGTTAACATCAAAATTACATTTCTCGGCCATATCGCATAGATCTCACTGTGAAAAGGCTTAAATGGCTTTTTTGACCTAAGTTTGAGGATTGCGCTCAAATTAAATGTCCTAGAACCAAATTTTCACATGTAACTACTAGATTGTGATACAATACACTAATGGGTGAAGTTTGGTTGACTTCTGCGCAGCGGTTTGGGAGTTAATATCAAAATTACATTTCTCGGCCATATCGCATAGATCTCACTGTGAAAAGGCTTAAATGACTTTTTTTAATTAAGTTTGAAGATTGCGCTCAAATCAAATGTCCTAGAAATAAATTTCAAAATGTAACTACTAGATTGTGATAAAATACACTATTGGGTGAAGTTTGGTTGACTTCTGCGCAGCGGTTTGGGAGTTAACATCAAAATTACATTTCTCGGCCATATCGCATAGATCTCACTGTGAAAAGGCTTAAATGGCTTTTTTGACCTAAGTTTGAGGATTGCGCTCAAATCAAATGTCCTATAACCAAATTTCCACATGTAACTACTAGATTGTGATACAATACACTAATGGGTGAAGTTTGGTTGACTTCTGCGCAGCGGTTTGGGAGTTAACATCAAAATTACATTTCTCGGCCATATCGCATAGATCTCACTGTGAAAAGGCTTAAATGGCTTTTTTGACCTAAGTTTAATAATTGCGCTCAAACCAAATGTCCTAGAACCAAATTTTCAAATGTAACTACTAGAATGTGATACAATACACTATTGGGTGAAGTTTGGTTAACTTCTGCACAGCGGTTTGGGAGTTAACATCAAAATTACATTTCTCGGCCATATCGCATAGATCTCACTGTGAAAAGGCTTAAATGACTTTTTTAATTAAGTTTGATGATTGCGCTCAAACAAAATTTCCTAGAACAAAATTTTCAAATGTAACTACTAGATTGTGATACAATACACTATTGGGTGAAGTTTGGTTGACTTCTCCGCAGCGGTTTGGGAGTTAACATCAAAATTACATTTCTCGGCCATATCGCATAGATCTCACTGTGAAAAGGCTTAAATGGCTTTTTTTGACCTAAGTTTAATGATTGCGCTCAAACCAAATGTCCTAGAACGAAATTTTCAAATGTAACTACTAGAATGTGATACAATACACTATTGGGTGAAGTTTGGTTGACTTCTGCGCAGCGGTTTGGGAGTTAACATCAAAATTACATTTCTCGGCCATATCGCATAGATCTCACTGTGAAAAGGCTTAAATGGCTTTTTTGACCTAAGTCTGAGGATTGCTCTCAAACAAAATGTCCTAGAACCAAATTTCTACATGTAACTACTAGATTGTGATACAATACACTAATGGGTGAAGTTTGGTTTACTTCTGCGCAGCGGTTTGGGAGTTAACATCAAAATTACATTTCTCGGCCATATCGCATAGATCTCACTGTGAAAAGGCTTAAATGGCTTTTTTGACCTAAGTTTAATGATTGCGCTCAAACCAAATGTCCTAGAACGAAATTTTCAAATGTTACTACTAGAATGTGATACAATACACTATTGGGTGAAGTTTGGTTAACTTCTGCGCAGCGGTTTGGGAGTTAACATCAAAATTACATTTCTCGGCCATATCGCATAGATCTCACTGTGAAAAGGCTTAAATGGCTTTTTTGACCTAAGTTTGAGGATTGCGCTCAAATCAAATGTCCTAGAACCAAATTTCCACATGTAACTACTAGATTGTGATACAATACACTAATGGGTGAAGTTTGGTTTACTTCTGCGCAGCGGTTTGGGAGTTAACATCAAAATTACATTTCTCGGCCATATCGCATAGATCTCACTGTGAAAAGGCTTAAATGGCTTTTTTGACCTAAGTTTAATGATTGCGCTCAAACCAAATGTCCTAGAACGAAATTTTCAAATGTAACTACTAGAATGTGATACAATACACTATTGGGTGAAGTTTGGTTGACTTCTGCGCAGCGGTTTGGGAGTTAACATCAAAATTACATTTCTCGGCCATATCGCATAGATCTCACTGTGAAAAGGCTTAAATGACTTTTTTTAATAAAGTTTGAAGATTGCGCTCAAATCAAATGTCCTAGAACTAAATTTCCAAATGTAACTACTAGATTGTGATAAAATACACTATTGGGTGAAGTTTGGTTGACTTCTGCGCAGCGGTTTGGGAGTTAACATCAAAATTACATTTCTCGGCCATATCGCATAGATCTCACTGTGAAAAGGCTTAAATGGCTTTTTTGACCTAAGTTTGAGGATTGCGCTCAAATCAAATGTCCTATAACCAAATTTCCACATGTAACTACTAGATTGTGATACAATACACTAATGGGTGAAGTTTGGTTGACTTCTGCGCAGCGGTTTGGGAGTTAACATCAAAATTACATTTCTCGGCCATATCGCATAGATCTCACTGTGAAAAGGCTTAAATGGCTTTTTTGACCTAAGTTTAATAATTGCGCTCAAACCAAATGTCCTAGAACCAAATTTTCAAATGTAACTACTAGAATGTGATACAATACACTATTGGGTGAAGTTTGGTTAACTTCTGCACAGCGGTTTGGGAGTTAACATCAAAATTACATTTCTCGGCCATATCGCATAGATCTCACTGTGAAAAGGCTTAAATGACTTTTTTAATTAAGTTTGATGATTGCGCTCAAACAAAATTTCCTAGAACAAAATTTTCGAATGTAACTACTAGATTGTGATACAATACACTATTGGGTGAAGTTTGGTTGACTTCTCCGCAGCGGTTTGGGAGTTAACATCAAAATTACATTTCTCGGCCATATCGCATAGATCTCACTGTGAAAAGGCTTAAATGGCTTTTTTTGACCTAAGTTTAATGATTGCGCTCAAACCAAATGTCCTAGAACGAAATTTTCAAATGTAACTACTAGAATGTGATACAATACACTATTGGGTGAAGTTTGGTTGACTTCTGCGCAGCGGTTTGGGAGTTAACATCAAAATTACATTTCTCGGCCATATCGCATAGATCTCACTGTGAAAAGGCTTAAATGGCTTTTTTGACCTAAGTCTGAGGATTGCTCTCAAACAAAATGTCCTAGAACAAAATTTTCAAATGTAACTACTAGATTGTGATACAATACACTATTGGGTGAAGTTTGGTTGACTTCTGCGCAGCGGTTTGGGAGTTAACATCAAAATTACATTTCTCGGCCATATCGCATAGATCTCACTGTGAAAAGGCTTAAATGACTTTTTTGATTAAGTTTGATGATTGCGTTCAAACAAAATGTCCTAGAACAAAATTTTCAAATGTAACTACTAGATTGTGATACAATACACTATTGGGTGAAGTTTGGTTGACTTCTGCGCAGCGGTTTGGGAGTTAACATCAAAATTACATTTCTCGGCCATATCACATAGATCTCACTGTGAAAAGGCTTAAATGGCTTTTTTGACCTAAGTTTAATGATTGCGCTCAAACCAAATGTCCTAGAACGAAATTTTCAAATGTAACTACTAGAATGTGATACAATACACTATTGGGTGAAGTTTGGTTGACTTCTGCGCAGCGGTTTGGGAGTTAACATCAAAATTACATTTCTCGGCCATATCGCATAGATCTCACTGTGAAAAGGCTTAAATGACTTTTTTTAATTAAGTTTGAAGATTGCGCTCAAATCAAATGTCCTAGAACTAAATTTCCAAATGTAACTACTAGATTGTGATAAAATACACTAATGGGTGAAGTTTGGTTGACTTCTGCGCAGCGGTTTGGGAGTTAACATCAAAATTACATTTCTCGGCCATATCGCATAGATCTCACTGTGAAAAGGCTTAAATGGCTTTTTTGACCTAAGTTTGAGGATTGCGCTCAAATCAAATGTCCTAGAACCAAATTTTCACATGTAACTACTAGATTGTGATACAATACACTAATGGGTGAAGTTTGGTTGACTTCTGCGCAGCGGTTTGGGAGTTAACATCAAAATTACATTTCTCGGCCATATCGCATAGATCTCACTGTGAAAAGGCTTAAATGACTTTTTTAATTAAGTTTGATGATTGCGCTCAAACAAAATTTCCTAGAACAAAATTTTCAAATGTAACTACTAGATTGTGATACAATACACTATTGGGTGAAGTTTGGTTGACTTCTGCGCAGCGGTTTGGGAGTTAACATCAAAATTACATTTCTCGGCCATATCGCATAGATCTCACTGTGAAAAGGCTTAAATGGCTTTTTTGAACTAAGTTTGAGGATTGCGCTCAAATCAAATGTCCTAGAACCAAATTTTCACATGTAACTACTAGATTGTGATACAATACACTAATGGGTGAAGTTTGGTTGACTTCTGCGCAGCGGTTTGGGAGTTAACATCAAAATTACATTTCTCGGCCATATCGCATAGATCTCACTGTGAAAAGGCTTAAATGACTTTTTTTAATTAAGTTTGAAGATTGCGCTCAAATCAAATGTCCTAGAAATAAATTTCAAAATGTAACTACTAGATTGTGATAAAATACACTATTGGGTGAAGTTTGGTTGACTTCTGCGCAGCGGTTTGGGAGTTAACATCAAAATTACATTTCTCGGCCATATCGCATAGATCTCACTGTGAAAAGGCTTAAATGGCTTTTTTGACCTAAGTTTGAGGATTGCGCTCAAATCAAATGTCCTATAACCAAATTTCCACATGTAACTACTAGATTGTGATACAATACACTAATGGGTGAAGTTTGGTTGACTTCTGCGCAGCGGTTTGGGAGTTAACATCAAAATTACATTTCTCGGCCATATCGCATAGATCTCACTGTGAAAAGGCTTAAATGGCTTTTTTGACCTAAGTTTAATAATTGCGCTCAAACCAAATGTCCTAGAACCAAATTTTCAAATGTAACTACTAGAATGTGATACAATACACTATTGGGTGAAGTTTGGTTAACTTCTGCACAGCGGTTTGGGAGTTAACATCAAAATTACATTTCTCGGCCATATCGCATAGATCTCACTGTGAAAAGGCTTAAATGGCTTTTTTGACCTAAGTTTAATAATTGCTCTCAAACAAAATGTCCTAGAACAAAATTTTCAAATGTAACTACTAGATTGTGATACAATACACTATTGGGTGAAGTTTGGTTGACTTCTGCGCAGCGGTTTGGGAGTTAACATCAAAATTACATTTCTCGGCCATATCGCATAGATCTCACTGTGAAAAGGCTTAAATGACTTTTTTTAATTAAGTTTGAAGATTGCGCTCAAATCAAATGTCCTAGAACTAAATTTCCAAATGTAACTACTAGATTGTGATAAAATACACTAATGGGTGAAGTTTGGTTGACTTCTGCGCAGCGGTTTGGGAGTTAACATCAAAATTACATTTCTCGGCCATATCGCATAGATCTCACTGTGAAAAGGCTTAAATGGCTTTTTTGACCTAAGTTTGAGGATTGCGCTCAAATCAAATGTCCTAGAACCAAATTTTCACATGTAACTACTAGATTGTGATACAATACACTAATGGGTGAAGTTTGGTTGACTTCTGCGCAGCGGTTTGGGAGTTAACATCAAAATTACATTTCTCGGCCATATCGCATAGATCTCACTGTGAAAAGGCTTAAATGACTTTTTTAATTAAGTTTGATGATTGCGCTCAAACAAAATTTCCTAGAACAAAATTTTCAAATGTAACTACTAGATTGTGATACAATACACTATTGGGTGAAGTTTGGTTGACTTCTGCGCAGCGGTTTGGGAGTTAACATCAAAATTACATTTCTCGGCCATATCGCATAGATCTCACTGTGAAAAGGCTTAAATGGCTTTTTTGAACTAAGTTTGAGGATTGCGCTCAAATCAAATGTCCTAGAACCAAATTTTCACATGTAACTACTAGATTGTGATACAATACACTAATGGGTGAAGTTTGGTTGACTTCTGCGCAGCGGTTTGGGAGTTAACATCAAAATTACATTTCTCGGCCATATCGCATAGATCTCACTGTGAAAAGGCTTAAATGACTTTTTTTAATTAAGTTTGAAGATTGCGCTCAAATCAAATGTCCTAGAAATAAATTTCAAAATGTAACTACTAGATTGTGATAAAATACACTATTGGGTGAAGTTTGGTTGACTTCTGCGCAGCGGTTTGGGAGTTAACATCAAAATTACATTTCTCGGCCATATCGCATAGATCTCACTGTGAAAAGGCTTAAATGGCTTTTTTGACCTAAGTTTGAGGATTGCGCTCAAATCAAATGTCCTATAACCAAATTTCCACATGTAACTACTAGATTGTGATACAATACACTAATGGGTGAAGTTTGGTTGACTTCTGCGCAGCGGTTTGGGAGTTAACATCAAAATTACATTTCTCGGCCATATCGCATAGATCTCACTGTGAAAAGGCTTAAATGGCTTTTTTGACCTAAGTTTAATAATTGCGCTCAAACCAAATGTCCTAGAACCAAATTTTCAAATGTAACTACTAGAATGTGATACAATACACTATTGGGTGAAGTTTGGTTAACTTCTGCACAGCGGTTTGGGAGTTAACATCAAAATTACATTTCTCGGCCATATCGCATAGATCTCACTGTGAAAAGGCTTAAATGACTTTTTTAATTAAGTTTGATGATTGCGCTCAAACAAAATTTCCTACAACAAAATTTTCGAATGTAACTACTAGATTGTGATACAATACACTATTGGGTGAAGTTTGGTTGACTTCTCCGCAGCGGTTTGGGAGTTAACATCAAAATTACATTTCTCGGCCATATCGCATAGATCTCACTGTGAAAAGGCTTAAATGGCTTTTTTTGACCTAAGTTTAATGATTGCGCTCAAACCAAATGTCCTAGAACGAAATTTTCAAATGTAACTACTAGAATGTGATACAATACACTATTGGGTGAAGTTTGGTTGACTTCTGCGCAGCGGTTTGGGAGTTAACATCAAAATTACATTTCTCGGCCATATCGCATAGATCTCACTGTGAAAAGGCTTAAATGGCTTTTTTGACCTAAGTCTGAGGATTGCTCTCAAACAAAATGTCCTAGAACAAAATTTTCAAATGTAACTACTAGATTGTGATACAATACACTATTGGGTGAAGTTTGGTTGACTTCTGCGCAGCGGTTTGGGAGTTAACATCAAAATTACATTTCTCGGCCATATCGCATAGATCTCACTGTGAAAAGGCTTAAATGACTTTTTTGATTAAGTTTGATGATTGCGTTCAAACAAAATGTCCTAGAACAAAATTTTCAAATGTAACTACTAGATTGTGATACAATACACTATTGGGTGAAGTTTGGTTGACTTCTGCGCAGCGGTTTGGGAGTTAACATCAAAATTACATTTCTCGGCCATATCGCATAGATCTCACTGTGAAAAGGCTTAAATGGCTTTTTTGACCTAAGTTTAATGATTGCGCTCAAACCAAATGTCCTAGAACGAAATTTTCAAATGTAACTACTAGAATGTGATACAATACACTATTGGGTGAAGTTTGGTTGACTTCTGCGCAGCGGTTTGGGAGTTAACATCAAAATTACATTTCTCGGCCATATCGCATAGATCTCACTGTGAAAAGGCTTAAATGACTTTTTTTAATTAAGTTTGAAGATTGCGCTCAAATCAAATGTCCTAGAACTAAATTTCCAAATGTAACTACTAGATTGTGATAAAATACACTAATGGGTGAAGTTTGGTTTACTTCTGCGCAGCGGTTTGGGAGTTAACATCAAAATTACATTTCTCGGCCATATCGCATAGATCTCACTGTGAAAAGGCTTAAATGGCTTTTTTGACCTAAGTTTGAGGATTGCGCTCAAACAAAATGTCCTAGAACAAAATTTTCAAATGTAACTACTAGATTGTGATACAATACACTATTGGGTGAAGTTTGGTTGACTTCTGCGCAGCGGTTTGGGAGTTAACATCAAAATTACATTTCTCGGCCATATCGCATAGATCTCACTGTGAAAAGGCTTAAATGACTTTTTTAATTAAGTTTGATGATTGCGTTCAAACAAAATGTCCTAGAACAAAATTTTCAAATGTAACTACTAGATTGTGATACAATACACTATTGGGTGAAGTTTGGTTGACTTCTGCGCAGCGGTTTGGGAGTTAACATCAAAATTACATTTCTCGGCCATATCGCATAGATCTCACTGTGAAAAGGCTTAAATGGCTTTTTTGACCTAAGTTTAATAATTGCGCTCAAACCAAATGTCCTAGAACGAAATTTTCAAATGTAACTACTAGAATGTGATACAATACACTATTGGGTGAAGTTTGGTTGACTTCTGCGCAGCGGTTTGGGAGTTAACATCAAAATTACATTTCTCGGCCATATCGCATAGATCTCACTGTGAAAAGGCTTAAATGGCTTTTTTGACCTAAGTTTGAGGATTGCGCTCAAATCAAATGTCCTAGAACCAAATTTATACATGTAACTACTAGATTGTGATACAATACACTAATGGGTGAAGTTTGGTTTACTTCTGCGCAGCGGTTTGGGAGTTAACATCAAAATTACATTTCTCGGCCATATCGCATAGATCTCACTGTGAAAAGGCTTAAATGGCTTTTTTGACCTAAGTTTAATGATTGCGCTCAAACCAAATGTCCTAGAACGAAAATTTAAAATGTAACTACTATAATGTGATACAATACACTATTGGGTGAAGTTTGGTTGACTTCTGCGCAGCGGTTTGGGAGTTAACATCAAAATTACATTTCTCGGCCATATCGCATAGATCTCACTGTGAAAAGGCTTAAATGGCTTTTTTTGACCTAAGTTTAATGATTGCGCTCAAACCAAATGTCCTAGAACGAAATTTTCAAATGTAACTACTAGAATGTGATACAATACACTATTGGGTGAAGTTTGGTTGACTTCTGCGCAGCGGTTTGGGAGTTAACATCAAAATTACATTTCTCGGCCATATCGCATAGATCTCACTGTGAAAAGGCTTAAATGGCTTTTTTGACCTAAGTCTGAGGATTGCTCTCAAACAAAATGTCCTAGAACAAAATTTTCAAATGTAACTACTAGATTGTGATACAATACACTATTGGGTGAAGTTTGGTTGACTTCTGCGCAGCGGTTTGGGAGTTAACATCAAAATTACATTTCTCGGCCATATCGCATAGATCTCACTGTGAAAAGGCTTAAATGGCTTTTTTGACCTAAGTTTAATGATTGCGCTCAAACCAAATGTCCTAGAACCAAATTTTCAAATGTAACTACTAGAATGTGATACAATACACTATTGGGTGAAGTTTGGTTAACTTCTGCGCAGCGGTTTGGGAGTTAACATCAAAATTACATTTCTCGGCCATATCGCATAGATCTCACTGTGAAAAGGCTTAAATGGCTTTTTTGAACTAAGTTTGAGGATTGCGCTCAAATCAAATGTCCTAGAACCAAATTTTCACATGTAACTACTAGATTGTGATACAATACACTAATGGGTGAAGTTTGGTTGACTTCTGCGCAGCGGTTTGGGAGTTAATATCAAAATTACATTTCTCGGCCATATCGCATAGATCTCACTGTGAAAAGGCTTAAATGACTTTTTTTAATTAAGTTTGAAGATTGCGCTCAAATCAAATGTCCTAGAAATAAATTTCAAAATGTAACTACTAGATTGTGATACAATACACTAATGGGTGAAGTTTGGTTGACTTCTGCGCAGCGGTTTGGGAGTTAACATCAAAATTACATTTCTCGGCCATATCGCATAGATCTCACTGTGAAAAGGCTTAAATGGCTTTTTTGACCTAAGTTTAATAATTGCGCTCAAACCAAATGTCCTAGAACCAAATTTTCAAATGTAACTACTAGAATGTGATACAATACACTATTGGGTGAAGTTTGGTTAACTTCTGCACAGCGGTTTGGGAGTTAACATCAAAATTACATTTCTCGGCCATATCGCATAGATCTCACTGTGAAAAGGCTTAAATGACTTTTTTAATTAAGTTTGATGATTGCGCTCAAACAAAATTTCCTAGAACAAAATTTTCAAATGTAACTACTAGATTGTGATACAATACACTATTGGGTGAAGTTTGGTTGACTTCTCCGCAGCGGTTTGGGAGTTAACATCAAAATTACATTTCTCGGCCATATCGCATAGATCTCACTGTGAAAAGGCTTAAATGGCTTTTTTTGACCTAAGTTTAATGATTGCGCTCAAACCAAATGTCCTAGAACGAAATTTTCAAATGTAACTACTAGAATGTGATACAATACACTATTGGGTGAAGTTTGGTTGACTTCTGCGCAGCGGTTTGGGAGTTAACATCAAAATTACATTTCTCGGCCATATCGCATAGATCTCACTGTGAAAAGGCTTAAATGGCTTTTTTGACCTAAGTCTGAGGATTGCTCTCAAACAAAATGTCCTAGAACAAAATTTTCAAATGTAACTACTAGATTGTGATACAATACACTATTGGGTGAAGTTTGGTTGACTTCTGCGCAGCGGTTTGGGAGTTAACATCAAAATTACATTTCTCGGCCATATCGCATAGATCTCACTGTGAAAAGGCTTAAATGACTTTTTTGATTAAGTTTGATGATTGCGTTCAAACAAAATGTCCTAGAACAAAATTTTCAAATGTAACTACTAGATTGTGATACAATACACTATTGGGTGAAGTTTGGTTGACTTCTGCGCAGCGGTTTGGGAGTTAACATCAAAATTACATTTCTCGGCCATATCGCATAGATCTCACTGTGAAAAGGCTTAAATGGCTTTTTTGACCTAAGTTTAATGATTGCGCTCAAACCAAATGTCCTAGAACGAAATTTTCAAATGTAACTACTAGAATGTGATACAATACACTATTGGGTGAAGTTTGGTTGACTTCTGCGCAGCGGTTTGGGAGTTAACATCAAAATTACATTTCTCGGCCATATCGCATAGATCTCACTGTGAAAAGGCTTAAATGACTTTTTTTAATTAAGTTTGAAGATTGCGCTCAAATCAAATGTCCTAGAACTAAATTTCCAAATGTAACTACTAGATTGTGATAAAATACACTATTGGGTGAAGTTTGGTTGACTTCTGCGCAGCGGTTTGGGAGTTAACATCAAAATTACATTTCTCGGCCATATCGCATAGATCTCACTGTGAAAAGGCTTAAATGGCTTTTTTGACCTAAGTTTGAGGATTGCGCTCAAATCAAATGTCCTAGAACCAAATTTCCACATGTAACTACTAGATTGTGATACAATACACTATTGGGTGAAGTTTGGTTGACTTCTGCGCAGCGGTTTGGGAGTTAACATCAAAATTACATTTCTCGGCCATATCGCATAGATCTCACTGTGAAAAGGCTTAAATGGCTTTTTTGACCTAAGTTTAATGATTGCGCTCAAACCAAATGTCCTAGAACGAAATTTTCAAATGTAACTACTAGAATGTGATACAATACACTATTGGGTGAAGTTTGGTTGACTTCTGCGCAGCGGTTTGGGAGTTAACATCAAAATTACATTTCTCGGCCATATCGCATAGATCTCACTGTGAAAAGGCTTAAATGGCTTTTTTGACCTAAGTTTGAGGATTGCGCTCAAATCAAATGTCCTAGAACCAAATTTCTACATGTAACTACTAGATTGTGATACAATACACTAATGGGTGAAGTTTGGTTTACTTCTGCGCAGCGGTTTGGGAGTTAACATCAAAATTACATTTCTCGGCCATATCGCAAAGATCTCACTGTGAAAAGGCTTAAATGGCTTTTTTGACCTAAGTTTAATGATTGCGCTCAAACCAAATGTCCTAGAACGAAATTTTCAAATGTTACTACTAGAATGTGATACAATACACTATTGGGTGAAGTTTGGTTAACTTCTGCGCAGCGGTTTGGGAGTTAACATCAAAATTACATTTCTCGGCCATATCGCATAGATCTCACTGTGAAAAGGCTTAAATGGCTTTTTTGACCTAAGTTTGAGGATTGCGCTCAAATCAAATGTCCTAGAACCAAATTTCTACATGTAACTACTAGATTGTGATACAATACACTAATGGGTGAAGTTTGGTTTACTTCTGCGCAGCGGTTTGGGAGTTAACATCAAAATTACATTTCTCGGCCATATCGCATAGATCTCACTGTGAAAAGGCTTAA
Organism: Corythoichthys intestinalis; assembly: GCF_030265065.1. Lineage (NCBI taxonomy): Eukaryota > Metazoa > Chordata > Actinopteri > Syngnathiformes > Syngnathidae > Corythoichthys > Corythoichthys intestinalis. The sequence continues at coordinate 842,739 of NW_026651595.1, read as the reverse complement.
ATGGCTTTTTTGACCTAAGTTTAATGATTGCGCTCAAACCAAATGTCCTAGAACGAAATTTTCAAATGTAACTACTAGAATGTGATACAATACACTATTGGGTGAAGTTTGGTTGACTTCTGCGCAGCGGTTTGGGAGTTAACATCAAAATTACATTTCTCGGCCATATCGCATAGATCTCACTGTGAAAAGGCTTAAATGACTTTTTTTAATAAAGTTTGAAGATTGCGCTCAAATCAAATGTCCTAGAACTAAATTTCCAAATGTAACTACTAGATTGTGATAAAATACACTATTGGGTGAAGTTTGGTTGACTTCTGCGCAGCGGTTTGGGAGTTAACATCAAAATTACATTTCTCGGCCATATCGCATAGATCTCACTGTGAAAAGGCTTAAATGGCTTTTTTGACCTAAGTTTGAGGATTGCGCTCAAATCAAATGTCCTATAACCAAATTTCCACATGTAACTACTAGATTGTGATACAATACACTAATGGGTGAAGTTTGGTTGACTTCTGCGCAGCGGTTTGGGAGTTAACATCAAAATTACATTTCTCGGCCATATCGCATAGATCTCACTGTGAAAAGGCTTAAATGGCTTTTTTGACCTAAGTTTAATAATTGCGCTCAAACCAAATGTCCTAGAACCAAATTTTCAAATGTAACTACTAGAATGTGATACAATACACTATTGGGTGAAGTTTGGTTAACTTCTGCACAGCGGTTTGGGAGTTAACATCAAAATTACATTTCTCGGCCATATCGCATAGATCTCACTGTGAAAAGGCTTAAATGACTTTTTTAATTAAGTTTGATGATTGCGCTCAAACAAAATTTCCTAGAACAAAATTTTCGAATGTAACTACTAGATTGTGATACAATACACTATTGGGTGAAGTTTGGTTGACTTCTCCGCAGCGGTTTGGGAGTTAACATCAAAATTACATTTCTCGGCCATATCGCATAGATCTCACTGTGAAAAGGCTTAAATGGGTTTTTTTGACCTAAGTTTAATGATTGCGCTCAAACCAAATGTCCTAGAACGAAATTTTCAAATGTAACTACTAGAATGTGATACAATACACTATTGGGTGAAGTTTGGTTGACTTCTGCGCAGCGGTTTGGGAGTTAACATCAAAATTACATTTCTCGGCCATATCGCATAGATCTCACTGTGAAAAGGCTTAAATGGCTTTTTTGACCTAAGTCTGAGGATTGCTCTCAAACAAAATGTCCTAGAACAAAATTTTCAAATGTAACTACTAGATTGTGATACAATACACTATTGGGTGAAGTTTGGTTGACTTCTGCGCAGCGGTTTGGGAGTTAACATCAAAATTACATTTCTCGGCCATATCGCATAGATCTCACTGTGAAAAGGCTTAAATGACTTTTTTGATTAAGTTTGATGATTGCGTTCAAACAAAATGTCCTAGAACAAAATTTTCAAATGTAACTACTAGATTGTGATACAATACACTATTGGGTGAAGTTTGGTTGACTTCTGCGCAGCGGTTTGGGAGTTAACATCAAAATTACATTTCTCGGCCATATCGCATAGATCTCACTGTGAAAAGGCTTAAATGGCTTTTTTGACCTAAGTTTAATGATTGCGCTCAAACCAAATGTCCTAGAACGAAATTTTCAAATGTAACTACTAGAATGTGATACAATACACTATTGGGTGAAGTTTGGTTGACTTCTGCGCAGCGGTTTGGGAGTTAACATCAAAATTACATTTCTCGGCCATATCGCATAGATCTCACTGTGAAAAGGCTTAAATGACTTTTTTTAATTAAGTTTGAAGATTGCGCTCAAATCAAATGTCCTAGAACTAAATTTCCAAATGTAACTACTAGATTGTGATAAAATACACTAATGGGTGAAGTTTGGTTTACTTCTGCGCAGCGGTTTGGGAGTTAACATCAAAATTACATTTCTCGGCCATATCGCATAGATCTCACTGTGAAAAGGCTTAAATGGCTTTTTTGACCTAAGTTTGAGGATTGCGCTCAAACAAAATGTCCTAGAACAAAATTTTCAAATGTAACTACTAGATTGTGATACAATACACTATTGGGTGAAGTTTGGTTGACTTCTGCGCAGCGGTTTGGGAGTTAACATCAAAATTACATTTCTCGGCCATATCGCATAGATCTCACTGTGAAAAGGCTTAAATGACTTTTTTAATTAAGTTTGATGATTGCGTTCAAACAAAATGTCCTAGAACAAAATTTTCAAATGTAACTACTAGATTGTGATACAATACACTATTGGGTGAAGTTTGGTTAACTTCTGCGCAGCGGTTTGGGAGTTAACATCAAAATTACATTTCTCGGCCATATCGCATAGATCTCACTGTGAAAAGGCTTAAATGGCTTTTTTGAACTAAGTTTGAGGATTGCGCTCAAATCAAATGTCCTAGAACCAAATTTTCACATGTAACTACTAGATTGTGATACAATACACTAATGGGTGAAGTTTGGTTGACTTCTGCGCAGCGGTTTGGGAGTTAATATCAAAATTACATTTCTCGGCCATATCGCATAGATCTCACTGTGAAAAGGCTTAAATGACTTTTTTTAATTAAGTTTGAAGATTGCGCTCAAATCAAATGTCCTAGAAATAAATTTCAAAATGTAACTACTAGATTGTGATAAAATACACTATTGGGTGAAGTTTGGTTGACTTCTGCGCAGCGGTTTGGGAGTTAACATCAAAATTACATTTCTCGGCCATATCGCATAGATCTCACTGTGAAAAGGCTTAAATGGCTTTTTTGACCTAAGTTTGAGGATTGCGCTCAAATCAAATGTCCTATAACCAAATTTCCACATGTAACTACTAGATTGTGATACAATACACTAATGGGTGAAGTTTGGTTGACTTCTGCGCAGCGGTTTGGGAGTTAACATCAAAATTACATTTCTCGGCCATATCGCATAGATCTCACTGTGAAAAGGCTTAAATGGCTTTTTTGACCTAAGTTTAATAATTGCGCTCAAACCAAATGTCCTAGAACCAAATTTTCAAATGTAACTACTAGAATGTGATACAATACACTATTGGGTGAAGTTTGGTTAACTTCTGCACAGCGGTTTGGGAGTTAACATCAAAATTACATTTCTCGGCCATATCGCATAGATCTCACTGTGAAAAGGCTTAAATGACTTTTTTGACCTAAGTTTAATGATTGCGCTCAAACCAAATGTCCTAGAACGAAATTTTCAAATGTTACTACTAGAATGTGATACAATACACTATTGGGTGAAGTTTGGTTAACTTCTGCGCAGCGGTTTGGGAGTTAACATCAAAATTACATTTCTCGGCCATATCGCATAGATCTCACTGTGAAAAGGCTTAAATGGCTTTTTTGACCTAAGTTTGAGGATTGCGCTCAAATCAAATGTCCTAGAACCAAATTTCCACATGTAACTACTAGATTGTGATACAATACACTAATGGGTGAAGTTTGGTTTACTTCTGCGCAGCGGTTTGGGAGTTAACATCAAAATTACATTTCTCGGCCATATCGCATAGATCTCACTGTGAAAAGGCTTAAATGACTTTTTTTAATTAAGTTTGAAGATTGCGCTCAAATCAAATGTCCTAGAACTAAATTTCCAAATGTAACTACTAGATTGTGATAAAATACACTATTGGGTGAAGTTTGGTTGACTTCTGCGCAGCGGTTTGGGAGTTAACATCAAAATTACATTTCTCGGCCATATCGCATAGATCTCACTGTGAAAAGGCTTAAATGGCTTTTTTGACCTAAGTTTGAGGATTGCGCTCAAATCAAATGTCCTAGAACCAAATTTCCACATGTAACTACTAGATTGTGATACAATACACTATTGGGTGAAGTTTGGTTGACTTCTGCGCAGCGGTTTGGGAGTTAACATCAAAATTACATTTCTCGGCCATATCGCATAGATCTCACTGTGAAAAGGCTTAAATGGCTTTTTTGACCTAAGTTTGAGGATTGCGCTCAAATCAAATGTCCTATAACCAAATTTCCACATGTAACTACTAGATTGTGATACAATACACTATTGGGTGAAGTTTGGTTAACTTCTGCGCAGCGGTTTGGGAGTTAACATCAAAATTACATTTCTCGGCCATATCGCATAGATCTCACTGTGAAAAGGCTTAAATGGCTTTTTTGACCTAAGTTTGAGGATTGCGCTCAAATCAAATGTCCTAGAACCAAATTTATACATGTAACTACTAGATTGTGATACAATACACTAATGGGTGAAGTTTGGTTTACTTCTGCGCAGCGGTTTGGGAGTTAACATCAAAATTACATTTCTCGGCCATATCGCATAGATCTCACTGTGAAAAGGCTTAAATGGCTTTTTTGACCTAAGTTTAATGATTGCGCTCAAACCAAATGTCCTAGAACGAAAATTTAAAATGTAACTACTATAATGTGATACAATACACTATTGGCTGAAGTTTGGTTGACTTCTGCGCAGCGGTTTGGGAGTTAACATCAAAATTACATTTCTCGGCCATATCGCATAGATCTCACTGTGAAAAGGCTTAAATGGCTTTTTTTGACCTAAGTTTAATGATTGCGCTCAAACCAAATGTCCTAGAACGAAATTTTCAAATGTAACTACTAGAATGTGATACAATACACTATTGGGTGAAGTTTGGTTGACTTCTGCGCAGCGGTTTGGGAGTTAACATCAAAATTACATTTCTCGGCCATATCGCATAGATCTCACTGTGAAAAGGCTTAAATGGCTTTTTTGACCTAAGTCTGAGGATTGCTCTCAAACAAAATGTCCTAGAACAAAATTTTCAAATGTAACTACTAGATTGTGATACAATACACTATTGGGTGAAGTTTGGTTGACTTCTGCGCAGCGGTTTGGGAGTTAACATCAAAATTACATTTCTCGGCCATATCGCATAGATCTCACTGTGAAAAGGCTTAAATGACTTTTTTGATTAAGTTTGATGATTGCGTTCAAACAAAATGTCCTAGAACAAAATTTTCAAATGTAACTACTAGATTGTGATACAATACACTATTGGGTGAAGTTTGGTTGACTTCTGCGCAGCGGTTTGGGAGTTAACATCAAAATTACATTTCTCGGCCATATCACATAGATCTCACTGTGAAAAGGCTTAAATGGCTTTTTTGACCTAAGTTTAATGATTGCGCTCAAACCAAATGTCCTAGAACGAAATTTTCAAATGTAACTACTAGAATGTGATACAATACACTATTGGGTGAAGTTTGGTTGACTTCTGCGCAGCGGTTAGGGAGTTAACATCAAAATTACATTTCTCGGCCATATCGCATAGATCTCACTGTGAAAAGGCTTAAATGACTTTTTTTAATTAAGTTTGAAGATTGCGCTCAAATCAAATGTCCTAGAACTAAATTTCCAAATGTAACTACTAGATTGTGATAAAATACACTAATGGGTGAAGTTTGGTTGACTTCTGCGCAGCGGTTTGGGAGTTAACATCAAAATTACATTTCTCGGCCATATCGCATAGATCTCACTGTGAAAAGGCTTAAATGGCTTTTTTGACCTAAGTTTGAGGATTGCGCTCAAATCAAATGTCCTAGAACCAAATTTTCACATGTAACTACTAGATTGTGATACAATACACTAATGGGTGAAGTTTGGTTGACTTCTGCGCAGCGGTTTGGGAGTTAACATCAAAATTACATTTCTCGGCCATATCGCATAGATCTCACTGTGAAAAGGCTTAAATGACTTTTTTAATTAAGTTTGATGATTGCGCTCAAACAAAATTTCCTAGAACAAAATTTTCAAATGTAACTACTAGATTGTGATACAATACACTATTGGGTGAAGTTTGGTTGACTTCTGCGCAGCGGTTTGGGAGTTAACATCAAAATTACATTTCTCGGCCATATCGCATAGATCTCACTGTGAAAAGGCTTAAATGGCTTTTTTGAACTAAGTTTGAGGATTGCGCTCAAATCAAATGTCCTAGAACCAAATTTTCACATGTAACTACTAGATTGTGATACAATACACTAATGGGTGAAGTTTGGTTGACTTCTGCGCAGCGGTTTGGGAGTTAACATCAAAATTACATTTCTCGGCCATATCGCATAGATCTCACTGTGAAAAGGCTTAAATGACTTTTTTTAATTAAGTTTGAAGATTGCGCTCAAATCAAATGTCCTAGAAATAAATTTCAAAATGTAACTACTAGATTGTGATAAAATACACTATTGGGTGAAGTTTGGTTGACTTCTGCGCAGCGGTTTGGGAGTTAACATCAAAATTACATTTCTCGGCCATATCGCATAGATCTCACTGTGAAAAGGCTTAAATGGCTTTTTTGACCTAAGTTTGAGGATTGCGCTCAAATCAAATGTCCTATAACCAAATTTCCACATGTAACTACTAGATTGTGATACAATACACTAATGGGTGAAGTTTGGTTGACTTCTGCGCAGCGGTTTGGGAGTTAACATCAAAATTACATTTCTCGGCCATATCGCATAGATCTCACTGTGAAAAGGCTTAAATGGCTTTTTTGACCTAAGTTTAATAATTGCGCTCAAACCAAATGTCCTAGAACCAAATTTTCAAATGTAACTACTAGAATGTGATACAATACACTATTGGGTGAAGTTTGGTTAACTTCTGCACAGCGGTTTGGGAGTTAACATCAAAATTACATTTCTCGGCCATATCGCATAGATCTCACTGTGAAAAGGCTTAAATGACTTTTTTAATTAAGTTTGATGATTGCGCTCAAACAAAATTTCCTAGAACAAAATTTTCGAATGTAACTACTAGATTGTGATACAATACACTATTGGGTGAAGTTTGGTTGACTTCTCCGCAGCGGTTTGGGAGTTAACATCAAAATTACATTTCTCGGCCATATCGCAAAGATCTCACTGTGAAAAGGCTTAAATGGCTTTTTTTGACCTAAGTTTAATGATTGCGCTCAAACCAAATGTCCTAGAACGAAATTTTCAAATGTAACTACTAGAATGTGATACAATACACTATTGGGTGAAGTTTGGTTGACTTCTGCGCAGCGGTTTGGGAGTTAACATCAAAATTACATTTCTCGGCCATATCGCATAGATCTCACTGTGAAAAGGCTTAAATGGCTTTTTTGACCTAAGTCTGAGGATTGCTCTCAAACAAAATGTCCTAGAACAAAATTTTCAAATGTAACTACTAGATTGTGATACAATACACTATTGGGTGAAGTTTGGTTGACTTCTGCGCAGCGGTTTGGGAGTTAACATCAAAATTACATTTCTCGGCCATATCGCATAGATCTCACTGTGAAAAGGCTTAAATGACTTTTTTGATTAAGTTTGATGATTGCGTTCAAACAAAATGTCCTAGAACAAAATTTTCAAATGTAACTACTAGATTGTGATACAATACACTATTGGGTGAAGTTTGGTTGACTTCTGCGCAGCGGTTTGGGAGTTAACATCAAAATTACATTTCTCGGCCATATCGCATAGATCTCACTGTGAAAAGGCTTAAATGGCTTTTTTGACCTAAGTTTAATGATTGCGCTCAAACCAAATGTCCTAGAACAAAATTTTCAAATGTAACTACTAGAATGTGATACAATACACTATTGGGTGAAGTTTGGTTGACTTCTGCGCAGCGGTTTGGGAGTTAACATCAAAATTACATTTCTCGGCCATATCGCATAGATCTCACTGTGAAAAGGCTTAAATGACTTTTTTTAATTAAGTTTGAAGATTGCGCTCAAATCAAATGTCCTAGAACTAAATTTCCAAATGTAACTACTAGATTGTGATAAAATACACTAATGGGTGAAGTTTGGTTTACTTCTGCGCAGCGGTTTGGGAGTTAACATCAAAATTACATTTCTCGGCCATATCGCATAGATCTCACTGTGAAAAGGCTTAAATGGCTTTTTTGACCTAAGTTTGAGGATTGCGCTCAAACAAAATGTCCTAGAACAAAATTTTCAAATGTAACTACTAGATTGTGATACAATACACTATTGGGTGAAGTTTGGTTGACTTCTGCGCAGCGGTTTGGGAGTTAACATCAAAATTACATTTCTCGGCCATATCGCATAGATCTCACTGTGAAAAGGCTTAAATGACTTTTTTAATTAAGTTTGATGATTGCGTTCAAACAAAATGTCCTAGAACAAAATTTTCAAATGTAACTACTAGATTGTGATACAATACACTATTGGGTGAAGTTTGGTTGACTTCTGCGCAGCGGTTTGGGAGTTAACATCAAAATTACATTTCTCGGCCATATCGCATAGATCTCACTGTGAAAAGGCTTAAATGGTTTTTTTCACCTAAGTTTAATAATTGCGCTCAAACCAAATGTCCTAGAACGAAATTTTCAAATGTAACTACTAGAATGTGATACAATACACTATTGGGTGAAGTTTGGTTGACTTCTGCGCAGCGGTTTGGGAGTTAACATCAAAATTACATTTCTCGGCCATATCGTATAGATCTCACTGTGAAAAGGCTTAAATGGCTTTTTTGACCTAAGTTTGAGGATTGCGCTCAAATCAAATGTCCTAGAACCAAATTTATACATGTAACTACTAGATTGTGATACAATACACTAATGGGTGAAGTTTGGTTTACTTCTGCGCAGCGGTTTGGGAGTTAACATCAAAATTACATTTCTCGGCCATATCGCATAGATCTCACTGTGAAAAGGCTTAAATGGCTTTTTTGACCTAAGTTTAATGATTGCGCTCAAACCAAATGTCCTAGAACGAAAATTTAAAATGTAACTACTATAATGTGATACAATACACTATTGGGTGAAGTTTGGTTGACTTCTGCGCAGCGGTTTGGGAGTTAACATCAAAATTACATTTCTCGGCCATATCGCATAGATCTCACTGTGAAAAGGCTTAAATGGCTTTTTTGACCTAAGTTTGAGGATTGCGCTCAAATCAAATGTCCTAGAACCAAATTTTCACATGTAACTACTAGATTGTGATACAATACACTAATGGGTGAAGTTTGGTTGACTTCTGCGCAGCGGTTTGGGAGTTAATATCAAAATTACATTTCTCGGCCATATCGCATAGATCTCACTGTGAAAAGGCTTAAATGACTTTTTTTAATTAAGTTTGAAGATTGCGCTCAAATCAAATGTCCTAGAAATAAATTTCAAAATGTAACTACTAGATTGTGATACAATACACTAATGGGTGAAGTTTGGTTGACTTCTGCGCAGCGGTTTGGGAGTTAACATCAAAATTACATTTCTCGGCCATATCGCATAGATCTCACTGTGAAAAGGCTTAAATGGCTTTTTTGACCTAAGTTTAATAATTGCGCTCAAACCAAATGTCCTAGAACCAAATTTTCAAATGTAACTACTAGAATGTGATACAATACACTATTGGGTGAAGTTTGGTTAACTTCTGCACAGCGGTTTGGGAGTTAACATCAAAATTACATTTCTCGGCCATATCGCATAGATCTCACTGTGAAAAGGCTTAAATGACTTTTTTAATTAAGTTTGATGATTGCGCTCAAACAAAATTTCCTAGAACAAAATTTTCAAATGTAACTACTAGATTGTGATACAATACACTATTGGGTGAAGTTTGGTTGACTTCTCCGCAGCGGTTTGGGAGTTAACATCAAAATTACATTTCTCGGCCATATCGCATAGATCTCACTGTGAAAAGGCTTAAATGGCTTTTTTTGACCTAAGTTTAATGATTGCGCTCAAACCAAATGTCCTAGAACGAAATTTTCAAATGTAACTACTAGAATGTGATACAATACACTATTGGGTGAAGTTTGGTTGACTTCTGCGCAGCGGTTTGGGAGTTAACATCAAAATTACATTTCTCGGCCATATCGCATAGATCTCACTGTGAAAAGGCTTAAATGGCTTTTTTGACCTAAGTCTGAGGATTGCTCTCAAACAAAATGTCCTAGAACAAAATTTTCAAATGTAACTACTAGATTGTGATACAATACACTATTGGGTGAAGTTTGGTTGACTTCTGCGCAGCGGTTTGGGAGTTAACATCAAAATTACATTTCTCGGCCATATCGCATAGATCTCACTGTGAAAAGGCTTAAATGACTTTTTTGATTAAGTTTGATGATTGCGTTCAAACAAAATGTCCTAGAACAAAATTTTCAAATGTAACTACTAGATTGTGATACAATACACTATTGGGTGAAGTTTGGTTGACTTCTGCGCAGCGGTTTGGGAGTTAACATCAAAATTACATTTCTCGGCCATATCGCATAGATCTCACTGTGAAAAGGCTTAAATGGCTTTTTTGACCTAAGTTTAATGATTGCGCTCAAACCAAATGTCCTAGAACGAAATTTTCAAATGTAACTACTAGAATGTGATACAATACACTATTGGGTGAAGTTTGGTTGACTTCTGCGCAGCGGTTTGGGAGTTAACATCAAAATTACATTTCTCGGCCATATCGCATAGATCTCACTGTGAAAAGGCTTAAATGACTTTTTTTAATTAAGTTTGAAGATTGCGCTCAAATCAAATGTCCTAGAACTAAATTTCCAAATGTAACTACTAGATTGTGATAAAATACACTATTGGGTGAAGTTTGGTTGACTTCTGCGCAGCGGTTTGGGAGTTAACATCAAAATTACATTTCTCGGCCATATCGCATAGATCTCACTGTGAAAAGGCTTAAATGGCTTTTTTGACCTAAGTTTGAGGATTGCGCTCAAATCAAATGTCCTAGAACCAAATTTCCACATGTAACTACTAGATTGTGATACAATACACTATTGGGTGAAGTTTGGTTGACTTCTGCGCAGCGGTTTGGGAGTTAACATCAAAATTACATTTCTCGGCCATATCGCATAGATCTCACTGTGAAAAGGCTTAAATGGCTTTTTTGACCTAAGTTTAATGATTGCGCTCAAACCAAATGTCCTAGAACGAAATTTTCAAATGTAACTACTAGAATGTGATACAATACACTATTGGGTGAAGTTTGGTTGACTTCTGCGCAGCGGTTTGGGAGTTAACATCAAAATTACATTTCTCGGCCATATCGCATAGATCTCACTGTGAAAAGGCTTAAATGGCTTTTTTGACCTAAGTTTGAGGATTGCGCTCAAATCAAATGTCCTAGAACCAAATTTCTACATGTAACTACTAGATTGTGATACAATACACTAATGGGTGAAGTTTGGTTTACTTCTGCGCAGCGGTTTGGGAGTTAACATCAAAATTACATTTCTCGGCCATATCGCAAAGATCTCACTGTGAAAAGGCTTAAATGGCTTTTTTGACCTAAGTTTAATGATTGCGCTCAAACCAAATGTCCTAGAACGAAATTTTCAAATGTTACTACTAGAATGTGATACAATACACTATTGGGTGAAGTTTGGTTAACTTCTGCGCAGCGGTTTGGGAGTTAACATCAAAATTACATTTCTCGGCCATATCGCATAGATCTCACTGTGAAAAGGCTTAAATGGCTTTTTTGACCTAAGTTTGAGGATTGCGCTCAAATCAAATGTCCTAGAACCAAATTTCTACATGTAACTACTAGATTGTGATACAATACACTAATGGGTGAAGTTTGGTTTACTTCTGCGCAGCGGTTTGGGAGTTAACATCAAAATTACATTTCTCGGCCATATCGCATAGATCTCACTGTGAAAAGGCTTAAATGGCTTTTTTGACCTAAGTTTAATGATTGCGCTCAAACCAAATGTCCTAGAACGAAATTTTCAAATGTAACTACTAGAATGTGATACAATACACTATTGGGTGAAGTTTGGTTGACTTCTGCGCAGCGGTTTGGGAGTTAACATCAAAATTACATTTCTCGGCCATATCGCATAGATCTCACTGTGAAAAGGCTTAAATGACTTTTTTTAATAAAGTTTGAAGATTGCGCTCAAATCAAATGTCCTAGAACTAAATTTCCAAATGTAACTACTAGATTGTGATAAAATACACTATTGGGTGAAGTTTGGTTGACTTCTGCGCAGCGGTTTGGGAGTTAACATCAAAATTACATTTCTCGGCCATATCGCATAGATCTCACTGTGAAAAGGCTTAAATGGCTTTTTTGACCTAAGTTTGAGGATTGCGCTCAAATCAAATGTCCTATAACCAAATTTCCACATGTAACTACTAGATTGTGATACAATACACTAATGGGTGAAGTTTGGTTGACTTCTGCGCAGCGGTTTGGGAGTTAACATCAAAATTACATTTCTCGGCCATATCGCATAGATCTCACTGTGAAAAGGCTTAAATGGCTTTTTTGACCTAAGTTTAATAATTGCGCTCAAACCAAATGTCCTAGAACCAAATTTTCAAATGTAACTACTAGAATGTGATACAATACACTATTGGGTGAAGTTTGGTTAACTTCTGCACAGCGGTTTGGGAGTTAACATCAAAATTACATTTCTCGGCCATATCGCATAGATCTCACTGTGAAAAGGCTTAAATGACTTTTTTAATTAAGTTTGATGATTGCGCTCAAACAAAATTTCCTAGAACAAAATTTTCGAATGTAACTACTAGATTGTGATACAATACACTATTGGGTGAAGTTTGGTTGACTTCTCCGCAGCGGTTTGGGAGTTAACATCAAAATTACATTTCTCGGCCATATCGCATAGATCTCACTGTGAAAAGGCTTAAATGGCTTTTTTTGACCTAAGTTTAATGATTGCGCTCAAACCAAATGTCCTAGAACGAAATTTTCAAATGTAACTACTAGAATGTGATACAATACACTATTGGGTGAAGTTTGGTTGACTTCTGCGCAGCGGTTTGGGAGTTAACATCAAAATTACATTTCTCGGCCATATCGCATAGATCTCACTGTGAAAAGGCTTAAATGGCTTTTTTGACCTAAGTCTGAGGATTGCTCTCAAACAAAATGTCCTAGAACAAAATTTTCAAATGTAACTACTAGATTGTGATACAATACACTATTGGGTGAAGTTTGGTTGACTTCTGCGCAGCGGTTTGGGAGTTAACATCAAAATTACATTTCTCGGCCATATCGCATAGATCTCACTGTGAAAAGGCTTAAATGACTTTTTTGATTAAGTTTGATGATTGCGTTCAAACAAAATGTCCTAGAACAAAATTTTCAAATGTAACTACTAGATTGTGATACAATACACTATTGGGTGAAGTTTGGTTGACTTCTGCGCAGCGGTTTGGGAGTTAACATCAAAATTACATTTCTCGGCCATATCGCATAGATCTCACTGTGAAAAGGCTTAAATGGCTTTTTTGACCTAAGTTTAATGATTGCGCTCAAACCAAATGTCCTAGAACGAAATTTTCAAATGTAACTACTAGAATGTGATACAATACACTATTGGGTGAAGTTTGGTTGACTTCTGCGCAGCGGTTTGGGAGTTAACATCAAAATTACATTTCTCGGCCATATCGCATAGATCTCACTGTGAAAAGGCTTAAATGACTTTTTTTAATTAAGTTTGAAGATTGCGCTCAAATCAAATGTCCTAGAACTAAATTTCCAAATGTAACTACTAGATTGTGATAAAATACACTAATGGGTGAAGTTTGGTTTACTTCTGCGCAGCGGTTTGGGAGTTAACATCAAAATTACATTTCTCGGCCATATCGCATAGATCTCACTGTGAAAAGGCTTAAATGGCTTTTTTGACCTAAGTTTGAGGATTGCGCTCAAACAAAATGTCCTAGAACAAAATTTTCAAATGTAACTACTAGATTGTGATACAATACACTATTGGGTGAAGTTTGGTTGACTTCTGCGCAGCGGTTTGGGAGTTAACATCAAAATTACATTTCTCGGCCATATCGCATAGATCTCACTGTGAAAAGGCTTAAATGACTTTTTTAATTAAGTTTGATGATTGCGTTCAAACAAAATGTCCTAGAACAAAATTTTCAAATGTAACTACTAGATTGTGATACAATACACTATTGGGTGAAGTTTGGTTAACTTCTGCGCAGCGGTTTGGGAGTTAACATCAAAATTACATTTCTCGGCCATATCGCATAGATCTCACTGTGAAAAGGCTTAAATGGCTTTTTTGAACTAAGTTTGAGGATTGCGCTCAAATCAAATGTCCTAGAACCAAATTTTCACATGTAACTACTAGATTGTGATACAATACACTAATGGGTGAAGTTTGGTTGACTTCTGCGCAGCGGTTTGGGAGTTAATATCAAAATTACATTTCTCGGCCATATCGCATAGATCTCACTGTGAAAAGGCTTAAATGACTTTTTTTAATTAAGTTTGAAGATTGCGCTCAAATCAAATGTCCTAGAAATAAATTTCAAAATGTAACTACTAGATTGTGATAAAATACACTATTGGGTGAAGTTTGGTTGACTTCTGCGCAGCGGTTTGGGAGTTAACATCAAAATTACATTTCTCGGCCATATCGCATAGATCTCACTGTGAAAAGGCTTAAATGGCTTTTTTGACCTAAGTTTGAGGATTGCGCTCAAATCAAATGTCCTATAACCAAATTTCCACATGTAACTACTAGATTGTGATACAATACACTAATGGGTGAAGTTTGGTTGACTTCTGCGCAGCGGTTTGGGAGTTAACATCAAAATTACATTTCTCGGCCATATCGCATAGATCTCACTGTGAAAAGGCTTAAATGGCTTTTTTGACCTAAGTTTAATAATTGCGCTCAAACCAAATGTCCTAGAACCAAATTTTCAAATGTAACTACTAGAATGTGATACAATACACTATTGGGTGAAGTTTGGTTAACTTCTGCACAGCGGTTTGGGAGTTAACATCAAAATTACATTTCTCGGCCATATCGCATAGATCTCACTGTGAAAAGGCTTAAATGACTTTTTTGACCTAAGTTTAATGATTGCGCTCAAACCAAATGTCCTAGAACGAAATTTTCAAATGTTACTACTAGAATGTGATACAATACACTATTGGGTGAAGTTTGGTTAACTTCTGCGCAGCGGTTTGGGAGTTAACATCAAAATTACATTTCTCGGCCATATCGCATAGATCTCACTGTGAAAAGGCTTAAATGGCTTTTTTGACCTAAGTTTGAGGATTGCGCTCAAATCAAATGTCCTAGAACCAAATTTCCACATGTAACTACTAGATTGTGATACAATACACTAATGGGTGAAGTTTGGTTTACTTCTGCGCAGCGGTTTGGGAGTTAACATCAAAATTACATTTCTCGGCCATATCGCATAGATCTCACTGTGAAAAGGCTTAAATGACTTTTTTTAATTAAGTTTGAAGATTGCGCTCAAATCAAATGTCCTAGAACCAAATTTCCACATGTAACTACTAGATTGTGATACAATACACTATTGGGTGAAGTTTGGTTGACTTCTGCGCAGCGGTTTGGGAGTTAACATCAAAATTACATTTCTCGGCCATATCGCATAGATCTCACTGTGAAAAGGCTTAAATGGCTTTTTTGACCTAAGTTTGAGGATTGCGCTCAAATCAAATGTCCTATAACCAAATTTCCACATGTAACTACTAGATTGTGATACAATACACTAATGGGTGAAGTTTGGTTGACTTCTGCGCAGCGGTTTGGGAGTTAACATCAAAATTACATTTCTCGGCCATATCGCATAGATCTCACTGTGAAAAGGCTTAAATGACTTTTTTAATTAAGTTTGATGATTGCGCTCAAACAAAATTTCCTAGAACAAAATTTTCAAATGTAACTACTAGATTGTGATACAATACACTATTGGGTGAAGTTTGGTTGACTTCTGCGCAGCGGTTTGGGAGTTAACATCAAAATTACATTTCTCGGCCATATCGCATAGATCTCACTGTGAAAAGGCTTAAATGGCTTTTTTGACCTAAGTTTGAGGATTGCGCTCAAATCAAATGTCCTATAACCAAATTTCCACATGTAACTACTAGATTGTGATACAATACACTATTGGGTGAAGTTTGGTTGACTTCTGCGCAGCGGTTTGGGAGTTAACATCAAAATTACATTTCTCGGCCATATCGCATAGATCTCACTGTGAAAAGGCTTAAATGACTTTTTTAATTAAGTTTGATGATTGCGTTCAAACAAAATGTCCTAGAACAAAATTTTCAAATGTAACTACTAGATTGTGATACAATACACTATTGGGTGAAGTTTGGTTGACTTCTGCGCAGCGGTTTGGGAGTTAACATCAAAATTACATTTCTCGGCCATATCGCATAGATCTCACTGTGAAAAGGCTTAAATGGCTTTTTTGACCTAAGTTTGAGGATTGCGCTCAAATCAAATGTCCTAGAACCAAATTTCCACATGTAACTACTAGATTGTGATACAATACACTAATGGGTGAAGTTTGGTTTACTTCTGCGCAGCGGTTTGGGAGTTAACATAAAAATTACATTTCTCGGCCATATCAGATAGATCTCACTGTGAAAAGGCTTAAATGGCTTTTTTGACCTAAGTTTAATGATTGCGCTCAAACCAAATGTCCTAGAACGAAATTTTCAAATGTTACTACTAGAATGTGATACAATACACTATTGGGTGAAGTTTGGTTAACTTCTGCGCAGCGGTTTGGGAGTTAACATCAAAATTACATTTCTCGGCCATATCGCATAGATCTCACTGTGAAAAGGCTTAAATGGCTTTTTTGACCTAAGTTTGAGGATTGCGCTCAAATCAAATGTCCTAGAACCAAATTTCCACATGTAACTACTAGATTGTGATACAATACACTAATGGGTGAAGTTTGGTTTACTTCTGCGCAGCGGTTTGGGAGTTAACATCAAAATTACATTTCTCGGCCATATCGCATAGATCTCACTGTGAAAAGGCTTAAATGGCTTTTTTGACCTAAGTTTAATGATTGCGCTCAAACCAAATGTCCTAGAACGAAATTTTCAAATGTAACTACTAGAATGTGATACAATACACTATTGGGTGAAGTTTGGTTGACTTCTGCGCAGCGGTTTGGGAGTTAACATCAAAATTACATTTCTCGGCCATATCGCATAGATCTCACTGTGAAAAGGCTTAAATGACTTTTTTTAATAAAGTTTGAAGATTGCGCTCAAATCAAATGTCCTAGAACTAAATTTCCAAATGTAACTACTAGATTGTGATAAAATACACTATTGGGTGAAGTTTGGTTGACTTCTGCGCAGCGGTTTGGGAGTTAACATCAAAATTACATTTCTCGGCCATATCGCATAGATCTCACTGTGAAAAGGCTTAAATGGCTTTTTTGACCTAAGTTTGAGGATTGCGCTCAAATCAAATGTCCTATAACCAAATTTCCACATGTAACTACTAGATTGTGATACAATACACTAATGGGTGAAGTTTGGTTGACTTCTGCGCAGCGGTTTGGGAGTTAACATCAAAATTACATTTCTCGGCCATATCGCATAGATCTCAATGTGAAAAGGCTTAAATGACTTTTTTAATTATGTTTGATGATTGCGTTCAAACAAAATGTCCTAGAACAAAATTTTCAAATGTAACTACTAGATTGTGATACAATACACTATTGGGTGAAGTTTGGTTGACTTCTGCGCAGCGGTTTGGGAGTTAACATCAAAATTACATTTCTCGGCCATATCGCATAGATCTCACTGTGAAAAGGCTTAAATGGCTTTTTTGACCTAAGTTTGAGGATTGCGCTCAAATCAAATGTCCTATAACCAAATTTCCACATGTAACTACTATATTGTGATACAATACACTAATGGGTGAAGTTTGGTTGACTTCTGCGCAGCGGTTTGGGAGTTAACATCAAAATTACATTTCTCGGCCATATCGCATAGATCTCACTGTGAAAAGGCTTAAATGACTTTTTTAATTAAGTTTGATGATTGCGTTCAAACAAAATGTCCTAGAACAAAATTTTCAAATGTAACTACTAGATTGTGATACAATATACTATTGGGTGAAGTTTGGTTGACTTCTGCGCAGCGGTTTGGGAGTTAACATCAAAATTACATTTCTCGGCCATATCGCATAGATCTCACTGTGAAAAGGCTTAAATGGCTTTTTTGACCTAAGTTTGAGGATTGCGCTCAAATCAAATGTCCTAGAACCAAATTTCCACATGTAACTACTAGATTGTGATACAATACACTAATGGGTGAAGTTTGGTTTACTTCTGCGCAGCGGTTTGGGAGTTAACATCAAAATTACATTTCTCGGCCATATCGCATAGATCTCAATGTGAAAAGGCTTAAATGACTTTTTTGACCTAAGTTTAATGATTGCGCTCAAACCAAATGTCCTAGAACGAAATTTTCAAATGTAACTACTAGAATGTGATACAATACACTATTGGGTGAAGTTTGGTTGACTTCTGCGCAGCGGTTTGGGAGTTAACATCAAAATTACATTTCTCGGCCATATCGCATAGATCTCACTGTGAAAAGGCTTAAATGACTTTTTTTAATTAAGTTTGAAGATTGCGATCAAATCAAATGTCCTAGAACTAAATTTCCAAATGTAACTACTAGATTGTGATAAAATACACTATTGGGTGAAGTTTGGTTGACTTCTGCGCAGCGGTTTGGGAGTTAACATCAAAATTACATTTCTCGGCCATATCGCATAGATCTCACTGTGAAAAGGCTTAAATGGCTTTTTTGACCTAAGTTTGAGGATTGCGCTCAAATCAAATGTCCTATAACCAAATTTCCACATGTAACTACTAGATTGTGATACAATACACTAATGGGTGAAGTTTGGTTGACTTCTGCGCAGCGGTTTGGGAGTTAACATCAAAATTACATTTCTCGGCCATATCGCATAGATCTCACTGTGAAAAGGCTTAAATGGCTTTTTTGACCTAAGTTTAATAATTGCGCTCAAACCAAATGTCCTAGAACCAAATTTTCAAATGTAACTACTAGAATGTGATACAATACACTATTGGGTGAAGTTTGGTTAACTTCTGCACAGCGGTTTGGGAGTTAACATCAAAATTACATTTCTCGGCCATATCGCATAGATCTCACTGTGAAAAGGCTTAAATGACTTTTTTAATTAAGTTTGATGATTGCGCTCAAACAAAATTTCCTAGAACAAAATTTTCGAATGTAACTACTAGATTGTGATACAATACACTATTGGGTGAAGTTTGGTTGACTTCTCCGCAGCGGTTTGGGAGTTAACATCAAAATTACATTTCTCGGCCATATCGCATAGATCTCACTGTGAAAAGGCTTAAATGGCTTTTTTTGACCTAAGTTTAATGATTGCGCTCAAACCAAATGTCCTAGAACGAAATTTTCAAATGTAACTACTAGAATGTGATACAATACACTATTGGGTGAAGTTTGGTTGACTTCTGCGCAGCGGTTTGGGAGTTAACATCAAAATTACATTTCTCGGCCATATCGCATAGATCTCACTGTGAAAAGGCTTAAATGGCTTTTTTGACCTAAGTCTGAGGATTGCTCTCAAACAAAATGTCCTAGAACAAAATTTTCAAATGTAACTACTAGATTGTGATACAATACACTATTGGGTGAAGTTTGGTTGACTTCTGCGCAGCGGTTTGGGAGTTAACATCAAAATTACATTTCTCGGCCATATCGCATAGATCTCACTGTGAAAAGGCTTAAATGACTTTTTTGATTAAGTTTGATGATTGCGTTCAAACAAAATGTCCTAGAACAAAATTTTCAAATGTAACTACTAGATTGTGATACAATACACTATTGGGTGAAGTTTGGTTGACTTCTGCGCAGCGGTTTGGGAGTTAACATCAAAATTACATTTCTCGGCCATATCGCATAGATCTCACTGTGAAAAGGCTTAAATGGCTTTTTTGACCTAAGTTTAATGATTGCGCTCAAACCAAATGTCCTAGAACGAAATTTTCAAATGTAACTACTAGAATGTGATACAATACACTATTGGGTGAAGTTTGGTTGACTTCTGCGCAGCGGTTTGGGAGTTAACATCAAAATTACATTTCTCGGCCATATCGCATAGATCTCACTGTGAAAAGGCTTAAATGACTTTTTTTAATTAAGTTTGAAGATTGCGCTCAAATCAAATGTCCTAGAACTAAATTTCCAAATGTAACTACTAGATTGTGATAAAATACACTAATGGGTGAAGTTTGGTTTACTTCTGCGCAGCGGTTTGGGAGTTAACATCAAAATTACATTTCTCGGCCATATCGCATAGATCTCACTGTGAAAAGGCTTAAATGGCTTTTTTGACCTAAGTTTGAGGATTGCGCTCAAACAAAATGTCCTAGAACAAAATTTTCAAATGTAACTACTAGATTGTGATACAATACACTATTGGGTGAAGTTTGGTTGACTTCTGCGCAGCGGTTTGGGAGTTAACATCAAAATTACATTTCTCGGCCATATCGCATAGATCTCACTGTGAAAAGGCTTAAATGACTTTTTTAATTAAGTTTGATGATTGCGTTCAAACAAAATGTCCTAGAACAAAATTTTCAAATGTAACTACTAGATTGTGATACAATACACTATTGGGTGAAGTTTGGTTAACTTCTGCGCAGCGGTTTGGGAGTTAACATCAAAATTACATTTCTCGGCCATATCGCATAGATCTCACTGTGAAAAGGCTTAAATGGCTTTTTTGAACTAAGTTTGAGGATTGCGCTCAAATCAAATGTCCTAGAACCAAATTTTCACATGTAACTACTAGATTGTGATACAATACACTAATGGGTGAAGTTTGGTTGACTTCTGCGCAGCGGTTTGGGAGTTAATATCAAAATTACATTTCTCGGCCATATCGCATAGATCTCACTGTGAAAAGGCTTAAATGACTTTTTTTAATTAAGTTTGAAGATTGCGCTCAAATCAAATGTCCTAGAAATAAATTTCAAAATGTAACTACTAGATTGTGATAAAATACACTATTGGGTGAAGTTTGGTTGACTTCTGCGCAGCGGTTTGGGAGTTAACATCAAAATTACATTTCTCGGCCATATCGCATAGATCTCACTGTGAAAAGGCTTAAATGGCTTTTTTGACCTAAGTTTGAGGATTGCGCTCAAATCAAATGTCCTATAACCAAATTTCCACATGTAACTACTAGATTGTGATACAATACACTAATGGGTGAAGTTTGGTTGACTTCTGCGCAGCGGTTTGGGAGTTAACATCAAAATTACATTTCTCGGCCATATCGCATAGATCTCACTGTGAAAAGGCTTAAATGGCTTTTTTGACCTAAGTTTAATAATTGCGCTCAAACCAAATGTCCTAGAACCAAATTTTTAATGTAACTACTAGAATGTGATACAATACACTATTGGGTGAAGTTTGGTTAACTTCTGCACAGCAGTTTGGGAGTTAACATCAAAATTACATTTCTCGGCCATATCGCATAGATCTCACTGTGAAAAGGCTTAAATGACTTTTTTAATTAAGTTTGATGATTGCGCTCAAACAAAATTTCCTAGAACAAAATTTTCAAATGTAACTACTAGATTGTGATACAATACACTATTGGGTGAAGTTTGGTTGACTTCTCCGCAGCGGTTTGGGAGTTAACATCAAAATTACATTTCTCGGCCATATCGCATAGATCTCACTGTGAAAAGGCTTAAATGGCTTTTTTTGACCTAAGTTTAATGATTGCGCTCAAACCAAATGTCCTAGAACGAAATTTTCAAATGTAACTACTAGAATGTGATACAATACACTATTGGGTGAAGTTTGGTTGACTTCTGCGCAGCGGTTTGGGAGTTAACATCAAAATTACATTTCTCGGCCATATCGCATAGATCTCACTGTGAAAAGGCTTAAATGGCTTTTTTGACCTAAGTCTGAGGATTGCTCTCAAACAAAATGTCCTAGAACAAAATTTTCAAATGTAACTACTAGATTGTGATACAATACACTATTGGGTGAAGTTTGGTTGACTTCTGCGCAGCGGTTTGGGAGTTAACATCAAAATTACATTTCTCGGCCATATCGCATAGATCTCACTGTGAAAAGGCTTAAATGACTTTTTTGATTAAGTTTGATGATTGCGTTCAAACAAAATGTCCTAGAACCAAATTTTCAAATGTAACTACTAGATTGTGATACAATACACTATTGGGTGAAGTTTGGTTGACTTCTGCGCAGCGGTTTGGGAGTTAACATCAAAATTACATTTCTCGGCCATATCGCATAGATCTCACTGTGAAAAGGCTTAAATGGCTTTTTTGACCTAAGTTTAATGATTGCGCTCAAACCAAATGTCCTAGAACGAAATTTTCAAATGTAACTACTAGAATGTGATACAATACACTATTGGGTGAAGTTTGGTTGACTTCTGCGCAGCGGTTTGGGAGTTAACATCAAAATTACATTTCTCGGCCATATCGCATAGATCTCACTGTGAAAAGGCTTAAATGACTTTTTTTAATTAAGTTTGAAGATTGCGCTCAAATCAAATGTCCTAGAACTAAATTTCCAAATGTAACTACTAGATTGTGATAAAATACACTATTGGGTGAAGTTTGGTTGACTTCTGCGCAGCGGTTTGGGAGTTAACATCAAAATTACATTTCTCGGCCATATCGCATAGATCTCACTGTGAAAAGGCTTAAATGGCTTTTTTGACCTAAGTTTGAGGATTGCGCTCAAATCAAATGTCCTAGAACCAAATTTCCACATGTAACTACTAGATTGTGATACAATACACTATTGGGTGAAGTTTGGTTGACTTCTGCGCAGCGGTTTGGGAGTTAACATCAAAATTACATTTCTCGGCCATATCGCAAAGATCTCACTGTGAAAAGGCTTAAATGGCTTTTTTGACCTAAGTTTAATGATTGCGCTCAAACCAAATGTCCTAGAACGAAATTTTCAAATGTTACTACTAGAATGTGATACAATACACTATTGGGTGAAGTTTGGTTAACTTCTGCGCAGCGGTTTGGGAGTTAACATCAAAATTACATTTCTCGGCCATATCGCATAGATCTCACTGTGAAAAGGCTTAAATGGCTTTTTTGACCTAAGTTTGAGGATTGCGCTCAAATCAAATGTCCTAGAACCAAATTTCCACATGTAACTACTAGATTGTGATACAATACACTAATGGGTGAAGTTTGGTTTACTTCTGCGCAGCGGTTTGGGAGTTAACATCAAAATTACATTTCTCGGCCATATCGCATAGATCTCACTGTGAAAAGGCTTAAATGACTTTTTTTAATTAAGTTTGAAGATTGCGCTCAAATCAAATGTCCTAGAACTAAATTTCCAAATGTAACTACTAGATTGTGATAAAATACACTATTGGGTGAAGTTTGGTTGACTTCTGCGCAGCGGTTTGGGAGTTAACATCAAAATTACATTTCTCGGCCATATCGCATAGATCTCACTGTGAAAAGGCTTAAATGGCTTTTTTGACCTAAGTTTGAGGATTGCGCTCAAATCAAATGTCCTAGAACCAAATTTCCACATGTAACTACTAGATTGTGATACAATACACTATTGGGTGAAGTTTGGTTGACTTCTGCGCAGCGGTTTGGGAGTTAACATCAAAATTACATTTCTCGGCCATATCGCATAGATCTCACTGTGAAAAGGCTTAAATGGCTTTTTTGACCTAAGTTTGAGGATTGCGCTCAAATCAAATGTCCTATAACCAAATTTCCACATGTAACTACTAGATTGTGATACAATACACTAATGGGTGAAGTTTGGTTGACTTCTGCGCAGCGGTTTGGGAGTTAACATCAAAATTACATTTCTCGGCCATATCGCATAGATCTCACTGTGAAAAGGCTTAAATGACTTTTTTAATTAAGTTTGATGATTGCGCTCAAACAAAATTTCCTAGAACAAAATTTTCAAATGTAACTACTAGATTGTGATACAATACACTATTGGGTGAAGTTTGGTTGACTTCTGCGCAGCGGTTTGGGAGTTAACATCAAAATTACATTTCTCGGCCATATCGCATAGATCTCACTGTGAAAAGGCTTAAATGGCTTTTTTGACCTAAGTTTGAGGATTGCGCTCAAATCAAATGTCCTATAACCAAATTTCCACATGTAACTACTAGATTGTGATACAATACACTATTGGGTGAAGTTTGGTTGACTTCTGCGCAGCGGTTTGGGAGTTAACATCAAAATTACATTTCTCGGCCATATCGCATAGATCTCACTGTGAAAAGGCTTAAATGACTTTTTTAATTAAGTTTGATGATTGCGTTCAAACAAAATGTCCTAGAACAAAATTTTCAAATGTAACTACTAGATTGTGATACAATACACTATTGGGTGAAGTTTGGTTGACTTCTGCGCAGCGGTTTGGGAGTTAACATCAAAATTACATTTCTCGGCCATATCGCATAGATCTCACTGTGAAAAGGCTTAAATGGCTTTTTTGACCTAAGTTTGAGGATTGCGCTCAAATCAAATGTCCTAGAACCAAATTTCCACATGTAACTACTAGATTGTGATACAATACACTAATGGGTGAAGTTTGGTTTACTTCTGCGCAGCGGTTTGGGAGTTAACATAAAAATTACATTTCTCGGCCATATCAGATAGATCTCACTGTGAAAAGGCTTAAATGGCTTTTTTGACCTAAGTTTAATGATTGCGCTCAAACCAAATGTCCTAGAACGAAATTTTCAAATGTTACTACTAGAATGTGATACAATACACTATTGGGTGAAGTTTGGTTAACTTCTGCGCAGCGGTTTGGGAGTTAACATCAAAATTACATTTCTCGGCCATATCGCATAGATCTCACTGTGAAAAGGCTTAAATGGCTTTTTTGACCTAAGTTTGAGGATTGCGCTCAAATCAAATGTCCTAGAACCAAATTTCCACATGTAACTACTAGATTGTGATACAATACACTAATGGGTGAAGTTTGGTTTACTTCTGCGCAGCGGTTTGGGAGTTAACATCAAAATTACATTTCTCGGCCATATCGCATAGATCTCACTGTGAAAAGGCTTAAATGGCTTTTTTGACCTAAGTTTAATGATTGCGCTCAAACCAAATGTCCTAGAACGAAATTTTCAAATGTAACTACTAGAATGTGATACAATACACTATTGGGTGAAGTTTGGTTGACTTCTGCGCAGCGGTTTGGGAGTTAACATCAAAATTACATTTCTCGGCCATATCGCATAGATCTCACTGTGAAAAGGCTTAAATGACTTTTTTTAATAAAGTTTGAAGATTGCGCTCAAATCAAATGTCCTAGAACTAAATTTCCAAATGTAACTACTAGATTGTGATAAAATACACTATTGGGTGAAGTTTGGTTGACTTCTGCGCAGCGGTTTGGGAGTTAACATCAAAATTACATTTCTCGGCCATATCGCATAGATCTCACTGTGAAAAGGCTTAAATGGCTTTTTTGACCTAAGTTTGAGGATTGCGCTCAAATCAAATGTCCTATAACCAAATTTCCACATGTAACTACTAGATTGTGATACAATACACTAATGGGTGAAGTTTGGTTGACTTCTGCGCAGCGGTTTGGGAGTTAACATCAAAATTACATTTCTCGGCCATATCGCATAGATCTCAATGTGAAAAGGCTTAAATGACTTTTTTAATTATGTTTGATGATTGCGTTCAAACAAAATGTCCTAGAACAAAATTTTCAAATGTAACTACTAGATTGTGATACAATACACTATTGGGTGAAGTTTGGTTGACTTCTGCGCAGCGGTTTGGGAGTTAACATCAAAATTACATTTCTCGGCCATATCGCATAGATCTCACTGTGAAAAGGCTTAAATGGCTTTTTTGACCTAAGTTTGAGGATTGCGCTCAAATCAAATGTCCTATAACCAAATTTCCACATGTAACTACTATATTGTGATACAATACACTAATGGGTGAAGTTTGGTTGACTTCTGCGCAGCGGTTTGGGAGTTAACATCAAAATTACATTTCTCGGCCATATCGCATAGATCTCACTGTGAAAAGGCTTAAATGACTTTTTTAATTAAGTTTGATGATTGCGTTCAAACAAAATGTCCTAGAACAAAATTTTCAAATGTAACTACTAGATTGTGATACAATATACTATTGGGTGAAGTTTGGTTGACTTCTGCGCAGCGGTTTGGGAGTTAACATCAAAATTACATTTCTCGGCCATATCGCATAGATCTCACTGTGAAAAGGCTTAAATGGCTTTTTTGACCTAAGTTTGAGGATTGCGCTCAAATCAAATGTCCTAGAACCAAATTTCCACATGTAACTACTAGATTGTGATACAATACACTAATGGGTGAAGTTTGGTTTACTTCTGCGCAGCGGTTTGGGAGTTAACATCAAAATTACATTTCTCGGCCATATCGCATAGATCTCAATGTGAAAAGGCTTAAATGACTTTTTTAATTATGTTTGATGATTGCGTTCAAACAAAATGTCCTAGAACAAAATTTTCAAATGTAACTACTAGATTGTGATACAATACACTATTGGGTGAAGTTTGGTTGACTTCTGCGCAGCGGTTTGGGAGTTAACATCAAAATTACATTTCTCGGCCATATCGCATAGATCTCACTGTGAAAAGGCTTAAATGGCTTTTTTGACCTAAGTTTGAGGATTGCGCTCAAATCAAATGTCCTATAACCAAATTTCCACATGTAACTACTATATTGTGATACAATACACTAATGGGTGAAGTTTGGTTGACTTCTGCGCAGCGGTTTGGGAGTTAACATCAAAATTACATTTCTCGGCCATATCGCATAGATCTCACTGTGAAAAGGCTTAAATGGCTTTTTTGACCTAAGTTTAATGATTGCGCTCAAACCAAATGTCCTAGAACGAAAATTTAAAATGTAACTACTATAATGTGATACAATACACTATTGGGTGAAGTTTGGTTGACTTCTGCGCAGCGGTTTGGGAGTTAACATCAAAATTACATTTCTCGGCCATATCGCATAGATCTCACTGTGAAAAGGCTTAAATGGCTTTTTTGACCTAAGTTTGAGGATTGCGCTCAAATCAAATGTCCTAGAACCAAATTTTCACATGTAACTACTAGATTGTGATACAATACACTAATGGGTGAAGTTTGGTTGACTTCTGCGCAGCGGTTTGGGAGTTAACATCAAAATTACATTTCTCGGCCATATCGCATAGATCTCACTGTGAAAAGGCTTAAATGACTTTTTTAAATAAGTTTGATGATTGCGCTCAAACAAAATTTCCTAGAACAAAATTTTCAAATGTAACTACTAGATTGTGATACAATACACTATTGGGTGAAGTTTGGTTGACTTCTGCGCAGCGGTTTGGGAGTTAACATCAAAATTACATTTCTCGGCCATATCGCATAGATCTCACTGTGAAAAGGCTTAAATGGCTTTTTTGACCTAAGTTTGAGGATTGCGCTCAAATCAAATGTCCTATAACCAAATTTCCACATGTAACTACTAGATTGTGATACAATACACTAATGGGTGAAGTTTGGTTGACTTCTGCGCAGCGGTTTGGGAGTTAACATCAAAATTACATTTCTCGGCCATATCGCATAGATCTCACTGTGAAAAGGCTTAAATGACTTTTTTAATTAAGTTTGATGATTGCGTTCAAACAAAATGTCCTAGAACAAAATTTTCAAATGTAACTACTAGATTGTGATACAATACACTATTGGGTGAAGTTTGGTTGACTTCTGCGCAGCGGTTTGGGAGTTAACATCAAAATTACATTTCTCGGCCATATCGCATAGATCTCACTGTGAAAAGGCTTAAATGGCTTTTTTGACCTAAGTTTGAGGATTGCGCTCAAATCAAATGTCCTAGAACCAAATTTCCACATGTAACTACTAGATTGTGATACAATACACTAATGGGTGAAGTTTGGTTTACTTCTGCGCAGCGGTTTGGGAGTTAACATCAAAATTACATTTCTCGGCCATATCGCATAGATCTCACTGTGAAAAGGCTTAAATGGCTTTTTTTGACCTAAGTTTAATGATTGCGCTCAAACCAAATGTCCTAGAACGAAATTTTCAAATGTAACTACTAGAATGTGATACAATACACTATTGGGTGAAGTTTGGTTTACTTCTGCGCAGCGGTTTGGGAGTTAACATCAAAATTACATTTCTCGGCCATATCGCATAGATCTCACTGTGAAAAGGCTTAAATGGCTTTTTTGACCTAAGTTTGAGGATTGCGCTCAAACAAAATGTCCTAGAACAAAATTTTCAAATGTAACTACTAGATTGTGATACAATACACTATTGGGTGAAGTTTGGTTGACTTCTGCGCAGCGATTTGGGAGTTAACATCAAAATTACATTTCTCGGCCATATCGCATAGATCTCACTGTGAAAAGGCTTAAATGACTTTTTTAATTAAGTTTGATGATTGCGTTCAAACAAAATGTCCTAGAACAAAATTTTCAAATGTAACTACTAGATTGTGATACAATACACTATTGGGTGAAGTTTGGTTGACTTCTGCGCAGCGGTTTGGGAGTTAACATCAAAATTACATTTCTCAGCCATATCGCATAGATCTCACTGTGAAAAGGCTTAAATGGCTTTTTTGACCTAAGTTTAATAATTGCGCTCAAACCAAATGTCCTAGAACGAAATTTTCAAATGTAACTACTAGAATGTGATACAATACACTATTGGGTGAAGTTTGGTTGACTTCTGCGCAGCGGTTTGGGAGTTAACATCAAAATTACATTTCTCGGCCATATCGCATAGATCTCACTGTGAAAAGGCTTAAATGGCTTTTTTGACCTAAGTTTGAGGATTGCGCTCAAATCAAATGTCCTAGAACCAAATTTCTACATGTAACTACTAGATTGTGATACAATACACTAATGGGTGAAGTTTGGTTTACTTCTGCGCAGCGGTTTGGGAGTTAACATCAAAATTACATTTCTCAGCCATATCAGATAGATCTCACTGTGAAAAGGCTTAAATGGCTTTTTTGACCTAAGTTTAATGATTGCGCTCAAACCAAATGTCCTAGAACGAAAATTTAAAATGTAACTACTATAATGTGATACAATACACTATTGGGTGAAGTTTGGTTGACTTCTGCGCAGCGGTTTGGGAGTTAACATCAAAATTACATTTCTCGGCCATATCGCATAGATCTGACTGTGAAAAGGCTTAAATGGCTTTTTTGACCTAAGTTTGAGGATTGCGCTCAAATCAAATGTCCTAGAACCAAATTTTCACATGTAACTACTAGATTGTGATACAATACACTAATGGGTGAAGTTTGGTTGACTTCTGCGCAGCGGTTTGGGAGTTAACATCAAAATTACATTTCTCGGCCATATCGCATAGATCTCACTGTGAAAAGGCTTAAATGGCTTTTTTGACCTAAGTTTGAGGATTGCGCTCAAATCAAATGTCCTATAACCAAATTTCCACATGTAACTACTAGATTGTGATACAATACACTAATGGGTGAAGTTTGGTTGACTTCTGCGCAGCGGTTTGGGAGTTAACATCAAAATTACATTTCTCGGCCATATCGCATAGATCTCACTGTGAAAAGGCTTAAATGACTTTTTTAATTAAGTTTGATGATTGCGTTCAAACAAAATGTCCTAGAACAAAATTTTCAAATGTAACTACTAGATTGTGATACAATACACTATTGGGTGAAGTTTGGTTGACTTCTGCGCAGCGGTTTGGGAGTTAACATCAAAATTACATTTCTCGGCCATATCGCATAGATCTCACTGTGAAAAGGCTTAAATGGCTTTTTTGACCTAAGTTTGAGGATTGCGCTCAAATCAAATGTCCTAGAACCAAATTTCCACATGTAACTACTAGATTGTGATACAATACACTAATGGGTGAAGTTTGGTTTACTTCTGCGCAGCGGTTTGGGAGTTAACATCAAAATTACATTTCTCGGCCATATCGCATAGATCTCACTGTGAAAAGGCTTAAATGGCTTTTTTGACCTAAGTTTGAGGATTGCGCTCAAACAAAATGTCCTAGAACAAAATTTTCAAATGTAACTACTAGATTGTGATACAATACACTATTGGGTGAAGTTTGGTTGACTTCTGCGCAGCGGTTTGGGAGTTAACATCAAAATTACATTTCTCGGCCATATCGCATAGATCTCACTGTGAAAAGGCTTAAATGACTTTTTTAATTAGGTTTGATGATTGCGTTCAAACAAAATGTCCTAGAACAAAATTTTCAAATGTAACTACTAGATTGTGATACAATACACTATTGGGTGAAGTTTGGTTGACTTCTGCGCAGCGGTTTGGGAGTTAACATCAAAATTACATTTCTCAGCCATATCGCATAGATCTCACTGTGAAAAGGCTTAAATGGCTTTTTTGACCTAAGTTTAATAATTGCGCTCAAACCAAATGTCCTAGAACGAAATTTTCAAATGTAACTACTAGAATGTGATACAATACACTATTGGGTGAAGTTTGGTTGACTTCTGCGCAGCGGTTTGGGAGTTAACATCAAAATTACATTTCTCGGCCATATCGCATAGATCTCACTGTGAAAAGGCTTAAATGGCTTTTTTGACCTAAGTTTGAGGATTGCGCTCAAATCAAATGTCCTAGAACCAAATTTCCACATGTAACTACTAGATTGTGATACAATACACTAATGGGTGAAGTTTGGTTTACTTCTGCGCAGCGGTTTGGGAGTTAACATCAAAATTACATTTCTCGGCCATATCGCATAGATCTCACTGTGAAAAGGCTTAAATGGCTTTTTTTGACCTAAGTTTAATGATTGCGCTCAAACCAAATGTCCTAGAACGAAATTTTCAAATGTAACTACTAGAATGTGATACAATACACTATTGGGTGAAGTTTGGTTTACTTCTGCGCAGCGGTTTGGGAGTTAACATCAAAATTACATTTCTCGGCCATATCGCATAGATCTCACTGTGAAAAGGCTTAAATGGCTTTTTTGACCTAAGTTTAAAAATTGCGCTCAAACCAAATGTCCTAGAACGAAATTTTCAAATGTAACTACTAGATTGTGATACAATACACTAATGGGTGAAGTTTGGTTTACTTCTGCGCAGCGGTTTGGGAGTTAACATCAAAATTACATTTCTCGGCCATATCGCATAGATCTCACTGTGAAAAGGCTTAAATGGCTTTTTTGACCTAAGTTTGAGGATTGCGCTCAAACAAAATGTCCTAGAACAAAATTTTCAAATGTAACTACTAGATTGTGATACAATACACTATTGGGTGAAGTTTGGTTGACTTCTGCGCAGCGGTTTGGGAGTTAACATCAAAATTACATTTCTCGGCCATATCGCATAGATCTCACTGTGAAAAGGCTTAAATGACTTTTTTAATTAGGTTTGATGATTGCGTTCAAACAAAATGTCCTAGAACAAAATTTTCAAATGTAACTACTAGATTGTGATACAATACACTATTGGGTGAAGTTTGGTTGACTTCTGCGCAGCGGTTTGGGAGTTAACATCAAAATTACATTTCTCAGCCATATCGCATAGATCTCACTGTGAAAAGGCTTAAATGGCTTTTTTGACCTAAGTTTAATAATTGCGCTCAAACCAAATGTCCTAGAACGAAATTTTCAAATGTAACTACTAGAATGTGATACAATACACTATTGGGTGAAGTTTGGTTGACTTCTGCGCAGCGGTTTGGGAGTTAACATCAAAATTACATTTCTCGGCCATATCGCATAGATCTCACTGTGAAAAGGCTTAAATGGCTTTTTTGACCTAAGTTTGAGGATTGCGCTCAAATCAAATGTCCTAGAACCAAATTTCTACATGTAACTACTAGATTGTGATACAATACACTAATGGGTGAAGTTTGGTTTACTTCTGCGCAGCGGTTTGGGAGTTAACATAAAAATTACATTTCTCGGCCATATCAGATAGATCTCACTGTGAAAAGGCTTAAATGGCTTTTTTGACCTAAGTTTAATGATTGCGCTCAAAACAAATGTCCTAGAACGAAAATTTAAAATGTAACTACTATAATGTGATACAATACACTATTGGGTGAAGTTTGGTTGACTTCTGCGCAGCGGTTTGGGAGTTAACATCAAAATTACATTTCTCGGCCATATCGCATAGATCTCACTGTGAAAAGGCTTAAATGGCTTTTTTGACCTAAGTTTGAGGATTGCGCTCAAATCAAATGTCCTAGAACCAAATTTTCACATGTAACTACTAGATTGTGATACAATACACTAATGGGTGAAGTTTGGTTGACTTCTGCGCAGCGGTTTGGGAGTTAACATCAAAATTACATTTCTCGGCCATATCGCATAGATCTCACTGTGAAAAGGCTTAAATGACTTTTTTAATTAAGTTTGATGATTGCGCTCAAACAAAATTTCCTAGAACAAAATTTTCAAATGTAACTACTAGATTGTGATACAATACACTATTGGGTGAAGTTTGGTTGACTTCTGCGCAGCGGTTTGGGAGTTAACATCAAAATTACATTTCTCGGCCATATCGCATAGATCTCACTGTGAAAAGGCTTAAATGGCTTTTTTGACCTAAGTTTAATGATTGCGCTCAAACCAAATGTCCTAGAACCAAATTTTCAAATGTAACTACTAGAATGTGATACAATACACTATTGGGTGAAGTTTGGTTGACTTCTGCGCAGCGGTTTGGGAGTTAACATCAAAATTACATTTCTCGGCCATATCGCATAGATCTCACTGTGAAAAGGCTTAAATGGCTTTTTTGACCTAAGTTTGAGGATTGCGCTCAAATCAAATGTCCTATAACCAAATTTCCACATGTAACTACTAGATTGTGATACAATACACTATTGGGTGAAGTTTGGTTAACTTCTGCGCAGCGGTTTGGGAGTTAACATCAAAATTACATTTCTCGGCCATATCGCATAGATCTCACTGTGAAAAGGCTTAAATGGCTTTTTTGACCTAAGTTTAATGATTGCGCTCAAACCAAATGTCCTAGAACGAAATTTTCAAATGTAACTACTAGAATGTGATACAATACACTATTGGGTGAAGTTTGGTTGACTTCTGCGCAGCGGTTTGGGAGTTAACATCAAAATTACATTTCTCGGCCATATCGCATAGATCTCACTGTGAAAAGGCTTAAATGACTTTTTTTAATTAAGTTTGAAGATTGCGCTCAAATCAAATGTCCTAGAACTAAATTTCCAAATTTAACTACTAGATTGTGATAAAATACACTATTGGGTGAAGTTTGGTTGACTTCTGCGCAGCGGTTTGGGAGTTAACATCAAAATTACATTTCTCGGCCATATCGCATAGATCTCACTGTGAAAAGGCTTAAATGGCTTTTTTGACCTAAGTTTGAGGATTGCGCTCAAATCAAATGTCCTATAACCAAATTTCCACATGTAACTACTAGATTGTGATACAATACACTAATGGGTGAAGTTTGGTTGACTTCTGCGCAGCGGTTTGGGAGTTAACATCAAAATTACATTTCTCGGCCATATCGCATAGATCTCACTGTGAAAAGGCTTAAATGGCTTTTTTGACCTAAGTTTAATAATTGCGCTCAAACCAAATGTCCTAGAACAAAATTTTCAAATGTAACTACTAGAATGTGATACAATACACTATTGGGTGAAGTTTGGTTAACTTCTGCACAGCGGTTTGGGAGTTAACATCAAAATTACATTTCTCGGCCATATCGCATAGATCTCACTGTGAAAAGGCTTAAATGGCTTTTTTGACCTAAGTTTGAGGATTGCGCTCAAATCAAATGTCCTAGAACCAAATTTTCACATGTAACTACTAGATTGTGATACAATACACTAATGGGTGAAGTTTAGTTGACTTCTGCGCAGCGGTTTGGGAGTTAACATCAAAATTACATTTCTCGGCCATATCGCATAGATCTCACTGTGAAAAGGCTTAAATGACTTTTTTAATTAAGTTTGATGATTGCGCTCAAACAAAATTTCCTAGAACAAAATTTTCAAATGTAACTACTAGATTGTGATACAATACACTATTGGGTGAAGTTTGGTTGACTTCTGCGCAGCGGTTTGGGAGTTAACATCAAAATTACATTTCTCGGCCATATCGCATAGATCTCACTGTGAAAAGGCTTAAATGACTTTTTTTAATTAAGTTTGAAGATTGCGCTCAAATCAAATGTCCTAGAACTAAATTTCCAAATGTAACTACTAGATTGTGATAAAATACACTATTGGGTGAAGTTTGGTTGACTTCTGCGCAGCGGTTTGGGAGTTAACATCAAAATTACATTTCTCGGCCATATCGCATAGATCTCACTGTGTAAAGGCTTAAATGGCTTTTTTGACCTAAGTTTGAGGATTGCGCTCAAACAAAATGTCCTAGAACAAAATTTTCAAATGTAACTAATAGATTGTGATACAATACACTATTGGGTGAAGTTTGGTTGACTTCTGCGCAGCGGTTTGGGAGTTAACATCAAAATTACATTTCTCGGCCATATCGCATAGATCTCACTGTGAAAAGGCTTAAATGACTTTTTTAATTAAGTTTGATGATTGCGTTCAAACAAAATGTCCTAGAACAAAATTTTTAAATGTAACTACTAGATTGTGATACAATACACTATTGGGTGAAGTTTGGTTGACTTCTGCGCAGCGGTTTGGGAGTTAACATCAAAATTACATTTCTCGGCCATATCGCATAGATCTCACTGTGAAAAGGCTTAAATGACTTTTTTTAATTAAGTTTGAAGATTGCGCTCAAATCAAATGTCCTAGAACTAAATTTCCAAATGTAACTACTAGATTGTGATACAATACACTAATGGGTGAAGTTTGGTTGACTTCTGCGCAGCGGTTTGGGAGTTATCAAAATTACATTTCTCGGCCATATCGCATAGATCTCACTGTGAAAAGGCTTAAATGGCTTTTTTGACCTAAGTTTGAGGATTGCGCTCAAATCAAATGTCCTAGAACCAAATTTTCACATGTAACTACTAGATTGTGATACAATACACTAATGGGTGAAGTTTAGTTGACTTCTGCGCAGCGGTTTGGGAGTTAACATCAAAATTACATTTCTCGGCCATATCGCATAGATCTCACTGTGAAAAGGCTTAAATGACTTTTTTAATTAAGTTTGATGATTGCGCTCAAACAAAATTTCCTAGAACAAAATTTTCAAATGTAACTACTAGATTGTGATACAATACACTATTGGGTGAAGTTTGGTTGACTTCTGCGCAGCGGTTTGGGAGTTAACATCAAAATTACATTTCTCGGCCATATCGCATAGATCTCACTGTGAAAAGGCTTAAATGACTTTTTTTAATTAAGTTTGAAGATTGCGCTCAAATCAAATGTCCTAGAACTAAATTTCCAAATGTAACTACTAGATTGTGATAAAATACACTATTGGGTGAAGTTTGGTTGACTTCTGCGCAGCGGTTTGGGAGTTAACATCAAAATTACATTTCTCGGCCATATCGCATAGATCTCACTGTGTAAAGGCTTAAATGGCTTTTTTGACCTAAGTTTGAGGATTGCGCTCAAACAAAATGTCCTAGAACAAAATTTTCAAATGTAACTACTAGATTGTGATACAATACACTATTGGGTGAAGTTTGGTTGACTTCTGCGCAGCGGTTTGGGAGTTAACATCAAAATTACATTTCTCGGCCATATCGCATAGATCTCACTGTGAAAAGGCTTAAATGACTTTTTTAATTAAGTTTGATGATTGCGTTCAAACAAAATGTCCTAAAACAAAATTTTTAAATGTAACTACTAGATTGTGATACAATACACTATTGGGTGAAGTTTGGTTGACTTCTGCGCAGCGGTTTGGGAGTTAACATCAAAATTACATTTCTCGGCCATATCGCATAGATCTCACTGTGAAAAGGCTTAAATGGCTTTTGTGAACTAAGTTTGAGGATTGCGCTCAAATCAAATGTCCTAGAACCAAATTTTCACATGTAACTACTAGATTGTGATACAATACACTAATGGGTGAAGTTTGGTTGACTTCTGCGCAGCGGTTTGGGAGTTAACATCAAAATTACATTTCTCGGCCATATCGCATAGATCTCACTGTGAAAAGGCTTAAATGACTTTTTTAATTAAGTTTGATGATTGCGCTCAAACAAAATTTCCTAGAACAAAATTTTCAAATGTAACTACTAGATTGTGATACAATACACTATTGGGTGAAGTTTGGTTGACTTCTCCGCAGCGGTTTGGGAGTTAACATCAAAATTACATTTCTCGGCCATATCGCATAGATCTCACTGTGAAAAGGCTTAAATGGCTTTTTTGACCTAAGTTTAATGATTGCGCTCAAACCAAATGTCCTAGAACGAAATTTTCAAATGTAACTACTAGAATGTGATACAATACACTATTGGGTGAAGTTTGGTTGACTTCTGCGCAGCGGTTTGGGAGTTAACATCAAAATTACATTTCTCGGCCATATCGCATAGATCTCACTGTGAAAAGGCTTAAATGACTTTTTTTAATTAAGTTTGAAGATTGCGCTCAAATCAAATGTCCTAGAACTAAATTTCCAAATGTAACTACTAGATTGTGATAAAATACACTATTGGGTGAAGTTTGGTTGACTTCTGCGCAGCGGTTTGGGAGTTAACATCAAAATTACATTTCTCGGCCATATCGCATAGATCTCACTGTGAAAAGGCTTAAATGGCTTTTTTGACCTAAGTTTGAGGATTGCGCTCAAATCAAATGTCCTATAACCAAATTTCTACATGTAACTACTAGATTGTGATACAATACACTAATGGGTGAAGTTTGGTTGACTTCTGCGCAGCGGTTTGGGAGTTAACATCAAAATTACATTTCTCGGCCATATCGCATAGATCTTACTGTGAAAAGGCTTAAATGGCTTTTTTGACCTAAGTTTAATAATTGCGCTCAAACCAAATGTCCTAGAACCAAATTTTCAAATGTAACTACTAGAATGTGATACAATACACTATTGGGTGAAGTTTGGTTAACTTCTGCACAGCGGTTTGGGAGTTAACATCAAAATTACATTTCTCGGCCATATCGCATAGATCTCACTGTGAAAAGGCTTAAATGGCTTTTTTGAACTAAGTTTGAGGATTGCGCTCAAATCAAATGTCCTAGAACCAAATTTTCACATGTAACTACTAGATTGTGATACAATACACTAATGGGTGAAGTTTGGTTGACTTCTGCGCAGCGGTTTGGGAGTTAACATCAAAATTACATTTCTCGGCCATATCGCATAGATCTCACTGTGAAAAGGCTTAAATGACTTTTTTAATTAAGTTTGATGATTGCGCTCAAACAAAATTTCCTAGAACAAAATTTTCAAATGTAACTACTAGATTGTGATACAATACACTATTGGGTGAAGTTTGGTTGACTTCTGCGCAGCGGTTTGGGAGTTAACATCAAAATTACATTTCTCGGCCATATGGCATAGATCTCACTGTGAAAAGGCTTAAATGACTTTTTTTAATTAAGTTTGAAGATTGCGCTCAAATCAAATGTCCTAGAACTAAATTTCCAAATGTAACTACTAGATTGTGATAAAATACACTATTGGGTGAAGTTTGGTTGACTTCTGCGCAGCGGTTTGGGAGTTAACATCAAAATTACATTTCTCGGCCATATCGCATAGATCTCACTGTGTAAAGGCTTAAATGGCTTTTTTGACCTAAGTTTGAGGATTGCGCTCAAACAAAATGTCCTAGAACAAAATTTTCAAATGTAACTACTAGATTGTGATACAATACACTATTGGGTGAAGTTTGGTTGACTTCTGCGCAGCGGTTTGGGAGTTAACATCAAAATTACATTTCTCGGCCATATCGCATAGATCTCACTGTGAAAAGGCTTAAATGACTTTTTTAATTAAGTTTGATGATTGCGTTCAAACAAAATGTCCTAGAACAAAATTTTCAAATGTAACTACTAGATTGTGATACAATACACTATTGGGTGAAGTTTGGTTGACTTCTGCGCAGCGGTTTGGGAGTTAACATCAAAATTACATTTCTCGGCCATATCGCATAGATCTCACTGTGAAAAGGCTTAAATGGCTTTTTTGAACTAAGTTTGAGGATTGCGCTCAAATCAAATGTCCTAGAACCAAATTTTCACATGTAACTACTAGATTGTGATACAATACACTAATGGGTGAAGTTTGGTTGACTTCTGCGCAGCGGTTTGGGAGTTAACATCAAAATTACATTTCTCGGCCATATCGCATAGATCTCACTGTGAAAAGGCTTAAATGACTTTTTTAACTAAGTTTGATGATTGCGCTCAAACAAAATTTCCTAGAACAAAATTTTCAAATGTAACTACTATATTGTGATACAATACACTATTGGGTGAAGTTTGGTTGACTTCTCCGCAGCGGTTTGGGAGTTAACATCAAAATTACATTTCTCGGCCATATCGCATAGATCTCATTGTGAAAAGGCTTAAATGGCTTTTTTGACCTAAGTTTAATGATTGCGCTCAAACCAAATGTCCTAGAACGAAATTTTCAAATGTAACTACTAGAATGTGATACAATACACTATTGGGTGAAGTTTGGTTGACTTCTGCGCAGCGGTTTGGGAGTTAACATCAAAATTACATTTCTCGGCCATATCGCATAGATCTCACTGTGAAAAGGCTTAAATGACTTTTTTTAATTAAGTTTGAAGATTGCGCTCAAATCAAATGTCCTAGAACTAAATTTCCAAATGTAACTACTAGATTGTGATAAAATACACTATTGGGTGAAGTTTGGTTGACTTCTGCGCAGCGGTTTGGGAGTTAACATCAAAATTACATTTCTCGGCCATATCGCATAGATCTCACTGTGAAAAGGCTTAAATGGCTTTTTTGACCTAAGTTTGAGGATTGCGCTCAAATCAAATGTCCTATAACCAAATTTCCACATGTAACTACTAGATTGTGATACAATACACTAATGGGTGAAGTTTGGTTGACTTCTGCGCAGCGGTTTGGGAGTTATCAAAATTACATTTCTCGGCCATATCGCATAGATCTCACTGTGAAAAGGCTTAAATGACTTTTTTAATTAAGTTTGATGATTGCGTTCAAACAAAATGTCCTAGAACAAAATTTTCAAATGTAACTACTAGATTGTGATACAATACACTATTGGGTGAAGTTTGGTTGACTTCTGCGCAGCGGTTTGGGAGTTAACATCAAAATTACATTTCTCGGCCATATCGCATAGATCTCACTGTGAAAAGGCTTAAATGACTTTTTTAATTAAGTTTGATGATTGCGTTCAAACAAAATGTCCTAGAACAAAATTTTCAAATGTAACTACTAGATTGTGATACAATACACTATTGGGTGAAGTTTGGTTGACTTCTGCGCAGCGGTTTGGGAGTTAACATCAAAATTACATTTCTCGGCCATATCGCATAGATCTCACTGTGAAAAGGCTTAAATGGCTTTTTTGACCTAAGTTTGAGGATTGCGCTCAAATCAAATGTCCTAGAACCAAATTTCCACATGTAACTACTAGATTGTGATACAATACACTAATGGGTGAAGTTTGGTTTACTTCTGCGCAGCGGTTTGGGAGTTAACATCAAAATTACATTTCTCGGCCATATCGCATAGATCTCACTGTGAAAAGGCTTAAATGGCTTTTTTGACCTAAGTTTGAGGATTGCGCTCAAATCAAATGTCCTAGAACCAAATTTTCACATGTAACTACTAGATTGTGATACAATACACTAATGGGTGAAGTTTAGTTGACTTCTGCGCAGCGGTTTGGGAGTTAACATCAAAATTACATTTCTCGGCCATATCGCATAGATCTCACTGTGAAAAGGCTTAAATGACTTTTTTAATTAAGTTTGATGATTGCGCTCAAACAAAATTTCCTAGAACAAAATTTTCAAATGTAACTACTAGATTGTGATACAATACACTATTGGGTGAAGTTTGGTTGACTTCTGCGCAGCGGTTTGGGAGTTAACATCAAAATTACATTTCTCGGCCATATCGCATAGATCTCACTGTGAAAAGGCTTAAATGACTTTTTTTAATTAAGTTTGAAGATTGCGCTCAAATCAAATGTCCTAGAACTAAATTTCCAAATGTAACTACTAGATTGTGATAAAATACACTATTGGGTGAAGTTTGGTTGACTTCTGCGCAGCGGTTTGGGAGTTAACATCAAAATTACATTTCTCGGCCATATCGCATAGATCTCACTGTGTAAAGGCTTAAATGGCTTTTTTGACCTAAGTTTGAGGATTGCGCTCAAACAAAATGTCCTAGAACAAAATTTTCAAATGTAACTACTAGATTGTGATACAATACACTATTGGGTGAAGTTTGGTTGACTTCTGCGCAGCGGTTTGGGAGTTAACATCAAAATTACATTTCTCGGCCATATCGCATAGATCTCACTGTGAAAAGGCTTAAATGACTTTTTAAATTAAGTTTGATGATTGCGTTCAAACAAAATGTCCTAGAACAAAATTTTTAAATGTAACTACTAGATTGTGATACAATACACTATTGGGTGAAGTTTGGTTGACTTCTGCGCAGCGGTTTGGGAGTTAACATCAAAATTACATTTCTCGGCCATATCGCATAGATCTCACTGTGAAAAGGCTTAAATGGCTTTTTTGAACTAAGTTTGAGGATTGCGCTCAAATCAAATGTCCTAGAACCAAATTTTCACATGTAACTACTAGATTGTGATACAATACACTAATGGGTGAAGTTTGGTTGACTTCTGCGCAGCGGTTTGGGAGTTAACATCAAAATTACATTTCTCGGCCATATCGCATAGATCTCACTGTGAAAAGGCTTAAATGACTTTTTTAATTAAGTTTGATGATTGCGCTCAAACAAAATTTCCTAGAACAAAATTTTCAAATGTAACTACTAGATTGTGATACAATACACTATTGGGTGAAGTTTGGTTGACTTCTCCGCAGCGGTTTGGGAGTTAACATCAAAATTACATTTCTCGGCCATATCGCATAGATCTCACTGTGAAAAGGCTTAAATGGCTTTTTTGACCTAAGTTTAATGATTGCGCTCAAACCAAATGTCCTAGAACGAAATTTTCAAATGTAACTACTAGAATGTGATACAATACACTATTGGGTGAAGTTTGGTTGACTTCTGCGCAGCGGTTTGGGAGTTAACATCAAAATTACATTTCTCGGCCATATCGCATAGATCTCACTGTGAAAAGGCTTAAATGGCTTTTTTGACCTAAGTTTGAGGATTGCGCTCAAATCAAATGTCCTATAACCAAATTTCTACATGTAACTACTAGATTGTGATACAATACACTAATGGGTGAAGTTTGGTTGACTTCTGCGCAGCGGTTTGGGAGTGAACATCAAAATTACATTTCTCGGCCATATCGCATAGATCTCACTGTGAAAAGGCTTAAATGGCTTTTTTGACCTAAGTTTAATAATTGCGCTCAAACCAAATGTCCTAGAACCAAATTTTCAAATGTAACTACTAGAATGTGATACAATACACTATTGGGTGAAGTTTGGTTAACTTCTGCACAGCGGTTTGGGAGTTAACATCAAAATTACATTTCTCGGCCATATCGCATAGATCTCACTGTGAAAAGGCTTAAATGGCTTTTTTGAACTAAGTTTGAGGATTGCGCTCAAATCAAATGTCCTAGAACCAAATTTTCACATGTAACTACTAGATTGTGATACAATACACTAATGGGTGAAGTTTGGTTGACTTCTGCGCAGCGGTTTGGGAGTTAACATCAAAATTACATTTCTCGGCCATATCGCATAGATCTCACTGTGAAAAGGCTTAAATGACTTTTTTAATTAAGTTTGATGATTGCGCTCAAACAAAATTTCCTAGAACAAAATTTTCAAATGTAACTACTAGATTGTGATACAATACACTATTGGGTGAAGTTTGGTTGACTTCTGCGCAGCGGTTTGGGAGTTAACATCAAAATTACATTTCTCGGCCATATGGCATAGATCTCACTGTGAAAAGGCTTAAATGACTTTTTTTAATTAAGTTTGAAGATTGCGCTCAAATCAAATGTCCTAGAACTAAATTTCCAAATGTAACTACTAGATTGTGATAAAATACACTATTGGGTGAAGTTTGGTTGACTTCTGCGCAGCGGTTTGGGAGTTAACATCAAAATTACATTTCTCGGCCATATCGCATAGATCTCACTGTGTAAAGGCTTAAATGGCTTTTTTGACCTAAGTTTGAGGATTGCGCTCAAACAAAATGTCCTAGAACAAAATTTTCAAATGTAACTACTAGATTGTGATACAATACACTATTGGGTGAAGTTTGGTTGACTTCTGCGCAGCGGTTTGGGAGTTAACATCAAAATTACATTTCTCGGCCATATCGCATAGATCTCACTGTGAAAAGGCTTAAATGACTTTTTTAATTAAGTTTGATGATTGCGTTCAAACAAAATGTCCTAGAACAAAATTTTCAAATGTAACTACTAGATTGTGATACAATACACTATTGGGTGAAGTTTGGTTGACTTCTGCGCAGCGGTTTGGGAGTTAACATCAAAATTACATTTCTCGGCCATATCGCATAGATCTCACTGTGAAAAGGCTTAAATGGCTTTTTTGAACTAAGTTTGAGGATTGCGCTCAAATCAAATGTCCTAGAACCAAATTTTCACATGTAACTACTAGATTGTGATACAATACACTAATGGGTGAAGTTTGGTTGACTTCTGCGCAGCGGTTTGGGAGTTAACATCAAAATTACATTTCTCGGCCATATCGCATAGATCTCACTGTGAAAAGGCTTAAATGACTTTTTTAACTAAGTTTGATGATTGCGCTCAAACAAAATTTCCTAGAACCAAATTTTCAAATGTAACTACTATATTGTGATACAATACACTATTGGGTGAAGTTTGGTTGACTTCTCCGCAGCGGTTTGGGAGTTAACATCAAAATTACATTTCTCGGCCATATCGCATAGATCTCATTGTGAAAAGGCTTAAATGGCTTTTTTGACCTAAGTTTAATGATTGCGCTCAAATCAAATGTCCTAGAACCAAATTTTCAAATGTAACTACTAGAATGTGATACAATACACTATTGGGTGAAGTTTGGTTGACTTCTGCGCAGCGGTTTGGGAGTTAACATCAAAATTACATTTCTCGGCCATATCGCATAGATCTCACTGTGAAAAGGCTTAAATGACTTTTTTTAATTAAGTTTGAAGATTGCGCTCAAATCAAATGTCCTAGAACTAAATTTCCAAATGTAACTACTAGATTGTGATAAAATACACTATTGGGTGAAGTTTGGTTGACTTCTGCGCAGCGGTTTGGGAGTTAACATCAAAATTACATTTCTCGGCCATATCGCATAGATCTCACTGTGAAAAGGCTTAAATGGCTTTTTTGACCTAAGTTTGAGGATTGCGCTCAAATCAAATGTCCTATAACCAAATTTCCACATGTAACTACTAGATTGTGATACAATACACTAATGGGTGAAGTTTGGTTGACTTCTGCGCAGCGGTTTGGGAGTTATCAAAATTACATTTCTCGGCCATATCGCATAGATCTCACTGTGAAAAGGCTTAAATGACTTTTTTAATTAAGTTTGATGATTGCGTTCAAACAAAATGTCCTAGAACAAAATTTTCAAATGTAACTACTAGATTGTGATACAATACACTATTGGGTGAAGTTTGGTTGACTTCTGCGCAGCGGTTTGGGAGTTAACATCAAAATTACATTTCTCGGCCATATCGCATAGATCTCACTGTGAAAAGGCTTAAATGACTTTTTTAATTAAGTTTGATGATTGCGTTCAAACAAAATGTCCTAGAACAAAATTTTCAAATGTAACTACTAGATTGTGATACAATACACTATTGGGTGAAGTTTGGTTGACTTCTGCGCAGCGGTTTGGGAGTTAACATCAAAATTACATTTCTCGGCCATATCGCATAGATCTCACTGTGAAAAGGCTTAAATGGCTTTTTTGACCTAAGTTTGAGGATTGCGCTCAAATCAAATGTCCTAGAACCAAATTTCCACATGTAACTACTAGATTGTGATACAATACACTAATGGGTGAAGTTTGGTTTACTTCTGCGCAGCGGTTTGGGAGTTAACATCAAAATTACATTTCTCGGCCATATCGCATAGATCTCAC
Source organism: Corythoichthys intestinalis (assembly GCF_030265065.1). NCBI lineage: Eukaryota > Metazoa > Chordata > Actinopteri > Syngnathiformes > Syngnathidae > Corythoichthys > Corythoichthys intestinalis. The sequence goes on along the minus strand of NW_026651595.1, from coordinate 798,653 downwards.
TGTGAAAAGGCTTAAATGGCTTTTTTGACCTAAGTTTGAGGATTGCGCTCAAATCAAATGTCCTAGAACCAAATTTTCACATGTAACTACTAGATTGTGATACAATACACTAATGGGTGAAGTTTAGTTGACTTCTGCGCAGCGGTTTGGGAGTTAACATCAAAATTACATTTCTCGGCCATATCGCATAGATCTCACTGTGAAAAGGCTTAAATGACTTTTTTAATTAAGTTTGATGATTGCGCTCAAACAAAATTTCCTAGAACAAAATTTTCAAATGTAACTACTAGATTGTGATACAATACACTATTGGGTGAAGTTTGGTTGACTTCTGCGCAGCGGTTTGGGAGTTAACATCAAAATTACATTTCTCGGCCATATCGCATAGATCTCACTGTGAAAAGGCTTAAATGACTTTTTTTAATTAAGTTTGAAGATTGCGCTCAAATCAAATGTCCTAGAACTAAATTTCCAAATGTAACTACTAGATTGTGATAAAATACACTATTGGGTGAAGTTTGGTTGACTTCTGCGCAGCGGTTTGGGAGTTAACATCAAAATTACATTTCTCGGCCATATCGCATAGATCTCACTGTGTAAAGGCTTAAATGGCTTTTTTGACCTAAGTTTGAGGATTGCGCTCAAACAAAATGTCCTAGAACAAAATTTTCAAATGTAACTACTAGATTGTGATACAATACACTATTGGGTGAAGTTTGGTTGACTTCTGCGCAGCGGTTTGGGAGTTAACATCAAAATTACATTTCTCGGCCATATCGCATAGATCTCACTGTGAAAAGGCTTAAATGACTTTTTAAATTAAGTTTGATGATTGCGTTCAAACAAAATGTCCTAGAACAAAATTTTTAAATGTAACTACTAGATTGTGATACAATACACTATTGGGTGAAGTTTGGTTGACTTCTGCGCAGCGGTTTGGGAGTTAACATCAAAATTACATTTCTCGGCCATATCGCATAGATCTCACTGTGAAAAGGCTTAAATGGCTTTTTTGAACTAAGTTTGAGGATTGCGCTCAAATCAAATGTCCTAGAACCAAATTTTCACATGTAACTACTAGATTGTGATACAATACACTAATGGGTGAAGTTTGGTTGACTTCTGCGCAGCGGTTTGGGAGTTAACATCAAAATTACATTTCTCGGCCATATCGCATAGATCTCACTGTGAAAAGGCTTAAATGACTTTTTTAATTAAGTTTGATGATTGCGCTCAAACAAAATTTCCTAGAACAAAATTTTCAAATGTAACTACTAGATTGTGATACAATACACTATTGGGTGAAGTTTGGTTGACTTCTCCGCAGCGGTTTGGGAGTTAACATCAAAATTACATTTCTCGGCCATATCGCATAGATCTCACTGTGAAAAGGCTTAAATGGCTTTTTTGACCTAAGTTTAATGATTGCGCTCAAACCAAATGTCCTAGAACGAAATTTTCAAATGTAACTACTAGAATGTGATACAATACACTATTGGGTGAAGTTTGGTTGACTTCTGCGCAGCGGTTTGGGAGTTAACATCAAAATTACATTTCTCGGCCATATCGCATAGATCTCACTGTGAAAAGGCTTAAATGGCTTTTTTGACCTAAGTTTGAGGATTGCGCTCAAATCAAATGTCCTATAACCAAATTTCTACATGTAACTACTAGATTGTGATACAATACACTAATGGGTGAAGTTTGGTTGACTTCTGCGCAGCGGTTTGGGAGTGAACATCAAAATTACATTTCTCGGCCATATCGCATAGATCTCACTGTGAAAAGGCTTAAATGGCTTTTTTGACCTAAGTTTAATAATTGCGCTCAAACCAAATGTCCTAGAACCAAATTTTCAAATGTAACTACTAGAATGTGATACAATACACTATTGGGTGAAGTTTGGTTAACTTCTGCACAGCGGTTTGGGAGTTAACATCAAAATTACTTTTCTCGGCCATATCGCATAGATCTCACTGTGAAAAGGCTTAAATGGCTTTTTTGAACTAAGTTTGAGGATTGCGCTCAAATCAAATGTCCTAGAACCAAATTTTCACATGTAACTACTAGATTGTGATACAATACACTAATGGGTGAAGTTTGGTTGACTTCTGCGCAGCGGTTTGGGAGTTAACATCAAAATTACATTTCTCGGCCATATCGCATAGATCTCACTGTGAAAAGGCTTAAATGACTTTTTTAATTAAGTTTGATGATTGCGCTCAAACAAAATTTCCTAGAACAAAATTTTCAAATGTAACTACTAGATTGTGATACAATACACTATTGGGTGAAGTTTGGTTGACTTCTGCGCAGCGGTTTGGGAGTTAACATCAAAATTACATTTCTCGGCCATATGGCATAGATCTCACTGTGAAAAGGCTTAAATGACTTTTTTTAATTAAGTTTGAAGATTGCGCTCAAATCAAATGTCCTAGAACTAAATTTCCAAATGTAACTACTAGATTGTGATAAAATACACTATTGGGTGAAGTTTGGTTGACTTCTGCGCAGCGGTTTGGGAGTTAACATCAAAATTACATTTCTCGGCCATATCGCATAGATCTCACTGTGTAAAGGCTTAAATGGCTTTTTTGACCTAAGTTTGAGGATTGCGCTCAAACAAAATGTCCTAGAACAAAATTTTCAAATGTAACTACTAGATTGTGATACAATACACTATTGGGTGAAGTTTGGTTGACTTCTGCGCAGCGGTTTGGGAGTTAACATCAAAATTACATTTCTCGGCCATATCGCATAGATCTCACTGTGAAAAGGCTTAAATGACTTTTTTAATTAAGTTTGATGATTGCGTTCAAACAAAATGTCCTAGAACAAAATTTTCAAATGTAACTACTAGATTGTGATACAATACACTATTGGGTGAAGTTTGGTTGACTTCTGCGCAGCGGTTTGGGAGTTAACATCAAAATTACATTTCTCGGCCATATCGCATAGATCTCACTGTGAAAAGGCTTAAATGGCTTTTTTGAACTAAGTTTGAGGATTGCGCTCAAATCAAATGTCCTAGAACCAAATTTTCACATGTAACTACTAGATTGTGATACAATACACTAATGGGTGAAGTTTGGTTGACTTCTGCGCAGCGGTTTGGGAGTTAACATCAAAATTACATTTCTCGGCCATATCGCATAGATCTCACTGTGAAAAGGCTTAAATGACTTTTTTAACTAAGTTTGATGATTGCGCTCAAACAAAATTTCCTAGAACAAAATTTTCAAATGTAACTACTAGATTGTGATACAATACACTATTGGGTGAAGTTTGGTTGACTTCTCCGCAGCGGTTTGGGAGTTAACATCAAAATTACATTTCTCGGCCATATCGCATAGATCTCATTGTGAAAAGGCTTAAATGGCTTTTTTGACCTAAGTTTAATGATTGCGCTCAAACCAAATGTCCTAGAACGAAATTTTCAAATGTAACTACTAGAATGTGATACAATACACTATTGGGTGAAGTTTGGTTGACTTCTGCGCAGCGGTTTGAGAGTTAACATCAAAATTACATTTCTCGGCCATATCGCATAGATCTCACTGTGTAAAGGCTTAAATGGCTTTTTTGACCTAAGTTTGAGGATTGCGCTCAAACAAAATGTCCTAGAACAAAATTTTCAAATGTAACTACTAGATTGTGATACAATACACTATTGGGTGAAGTTTGGTTGACTTCTGCGCAGCGGTTTGGGAGTTAACATCAAAATTACATTTCTCGGCCATATCGCATAGATCTCACTGTGAAAAGGCTTAAATGACTTTTTTAATTAAGTTTGATGATTGCGTTCAAACAAAATGTCCTAGAACAAAATTTTCAAATGTAACTACTAGATTGTGATACAATACACTATTGGGTGAAGTTTGGTTGACTTCTGCGCAGCGGTTTGGGAGTTAACATCAAAATTACATTTCTCGGCCATATCGCATAGATCTCACTGTGAAAAGGCTTAAATGACTTTTTTTAATTAAGTTTGAAGATTGCGCTCAAATCAAATGTCCTAGAACTAAATTTCCAAATTTAACTACTAGATTGTGATAAAATACACTATTGGGTGAAGTTTGGTTGACTTCTCCGCAGCGGTTTGGGAGTTAACATCAAAATTACATTTCTCGGCCATATCGCATAGATCTCATTGTGAAAAGGCTTAAATGGCTTTTTTGACCTAAGTTTAATGATTGCGCTCAAACCAAATGTCCTAGAACGAAATTTTCAAATGTAACTACTAGAATGTGATACAATACACTATTGGGTGAAGTTTGGTTGACTTCTGCGCAGCGGTTTGAGAGTTAACATCAAAATTACATTTCTCGGCCATATCGCATAGATCTCACTGTGAAAAGGCTTAAATGACTTTTTTTAATTAAGTTTGAAGATTGCGCTCAAATCAAATGTCCTAGAACTAAATTTCCAAATGTAACTACTAGATTGTGATAAAATACACTATTGGGTGAAGTTTGGTTGACTTCTGCGCAGCGGTTTGGGAGTTAACATCAAAATTACATTTCTCGGCCATATCGCATAGATCTCACTGTGAAAAGGCTTAAATGGCTTTTTTGACCTAAGTTTGAGGATTGCGCTCAAATCAAATGTCCTATAACCAAATTTCCACATGTAACTACTAGATTGTGATACAATACACTAATGGGTGAAGTTTGGTTGACTTCTGCGCAGCGGTTTGGGAGTTATCAAAATTACATTTCTCGGCCATATCGCATAGATCTCACTGTGAAAAGGCTTAAATGACTTTTTTAATTAAGTTTGATGATTGCGTTCAAACAAAATGTCCTAGAACAAAATTTTCAAATGTAACTACTAGATTGTGATACAATACACTATTGGGTGAAGTTTGGTTGACTTCTGCGCAGCGGTTTGGGAGTTAACATCAAAATTACATTTCTCAGCCATATCGCATAGATCTCACTGTGAAAAGGCTTAAATGGCTTTTTTGACCTAAGTTTAATAATTGCGCTCAAACCAAATGTCCTAGAACGAAATTTTCAAATGTAACTACTAGAATGTGATACAATACACTATTGGGTGAAGTTTGGTTGACTTCTGCGCAGCGGTTTGGGAGTTAACATCAAAATTACATTTCTCGGCCATATCGCATAGATCTCACTGTGAAAAGGCTTAAATGGCTTTTTTGACCTAAGTTTGAGGATTGCGCTCAAACAAAATGTCCTAGAACAAAATTTTCAAATGTAACTACTAGATTGTGATACAATACACTATTGGGTGAAGTTTGGTTGACTTCTGCGCAGCGGTTTGGGAGTTAACATCAAAATTACATTTCTCGGCCATATCGCATAGATCTCACTGTGAAAAGGCTTAAATGACTTTTTTAATTAAGTTTGATGATTGCGTTCAAACAAAATGTCCTAGAACAAAATTTTCAAATGTAACTACTAGATTGTGATACAATACACTATTGGGTGAAGTTTGGTTGACTTCTGCGCAGCGGTTTGGGAGTTAACATCAAAATTACATTTCTCGGCCATATCGCATAGATCTCACTGTGAAAAGGCTTAAATGGCTTTTTTGAACTAAGTTTGAGGATTGCGCTCAAATCAAATGTCCTAGAACCAAATTTTCACATGTAACTACTAGATTGTGATACAATACACTAATGGGTGAAGTTTGGTTGACTTCTGCGCAGCGGTTTGGGAGTTAACATCAAAATTACATTTCTCGGCCATATCGCATAGATCTCACTGTGAAAAGGCTTAAATGACTTTTTTAACTAAGTTTGATGATTGCGCTCAAACAAAATTTCCTAGAACAAAATTTTCAAATGTAACTACTAGATTGTGATACAATACACTATTGGGTGAAGTTTGGTTGACTTCTCCGCAGCGGTTTGGGAGTTAACATCAAAATTACATTTCTCGGCCATATCGCATAGATCTCATTGTGAAAAGGCTTAAATGGCTTTTTTGACCTAAGTTTAATGATTGCGCTCAAACCAAATGTCCTAGAACGAAATTTTCAAATGTAACTACTAGAATGTGATACAATACACTATTGGGTGAAGTTTGGTTGACTTCTGCGCAGCGGTTTGGGAGTTAACATCAAAATTACATTTCTCGGCCATATCGCATAGATCTCACTGTGAAAAGGCTTAAATGACTTTTTTTAATTAAGTTTGAAGATTGCGCTCAAATCAAATGTCCTAGAACTAAATTTCCAAATGTAACTACTAGATTGTGATAAAATACACTATTGGGTGAAGTTTGGTTGACTTCTGCGCAGCGGTTTGGGAGTTAACATCAAAATTACATTTCTCGGCCATATCGCATAGATCTCACTGTGAAAAGGCTTAAATGGCTTTTTTGACCTAAGTTTGAGGATTGCGCTCAAATCAAATGTCCTATAACCAAATTTCCACATGTAACTACTAGATTGTGATACAATACACTAATGGGTGAAGTTTGGTTGACTTCTGCGCAGCGGTTTGGGAGTTATCAAAATTACATTTCTCGGCCATATCGCATAGATCTCACTGTGAAAAGGCTTAAATGACTTTTTTAATTAAGTTTGATGATTGCGTTCAAACAAAATGTCCTAGAACAAAATTTTCAAATGTAACTACTAGATTGTGATACAATACACTATTGGGTGAAGTTTGGTTGACTTCTGCGCAGCGGTTTGGGAGTTAACATCAAAATTACATTTCTCAGCCATATCGCATAGATCTCACTGTGAAAAGGCTTAAATGGCTTTTTTGACCTAAGTTTAATAATTGCGCTCAAACCAAATGTCCTAGAACGAAATTTTCAAATGTAACTACTAGAATGTGATACAATACACTATTGGGTGAAGTTTGGTTGACTTCTGCGCAGCGGTTTGGGAGTTAACATCAAAATTACATTTCTCGGCCATATCGCATAGATCTCACTGTGAAAAGGCTTAAATGGCTTTTTTGACCTAAGTTTGAGGATTGCGCTCAAATCAAATGTCCTAGAACCAAATTTCTACATGTAACTACTAGATTGTGATACAATACACTAATGGGTGAAGTTTGGTTTACTTCTGCGCAGCGGTTTGGGAGTTAACATAAAAATTACATTTCTCGGCCATATCAGATAGATCTCACTGTGAAAAGGCTTAAATGGCTTTTTTGACCTAAGTTTAATGATTGCGCTCAAACCAAATGTCCTAGAACGAAAATTTAAAATGTAACTACTATAATGTGATACAATACACTATTGGGTGAAGTTTGGTTGACTTCTGCGCAGCGGTTTGGGAGTTAACATCAAAATTACATTTCTCGGCCATATCGCATAGATCTCACTGTGAAAAGGCTTAAATGGCTTTTTTGACCTAAGATTGAGGATTGCGCTCAAATCAAATGTCCTAGAACCAAATTTTCACATGTAACTACTAGATTGTGATACAATACACTAATGGGTGAAGTTTGGTTGACTTCTTCGCAGCGGTTTGGGAGTTAACATCAAAATTACATTTCTCGGCCATATCGCATAGATCTCACTGTGAAAAGGCTTAAATGGCTTTTTTGACCTAAGTTTGAGGATTGCGCTCAAATCAAATGTCCTATAACCAAATTTCCACATGTAACTACTAGATTGTGATACAATACACTAATGGGTGAAGTTTGGTTGACTTCTGCGCAGCGGTTTGGGAGTTAACATCAAAATTACATTTCTCGGCCATATCGCATAGATCTCACTGTGAAAAGGCTTAAATGACTTTTTTAATTAAGTTTGATGATTGCGTTCAAACAAAATGTCCTAGAACAAAATTTTCAAATGTAACTACTAGATTGTGATACAATACACTATTGGGTGAAGTTTGGTTGACTTCTGCGCAGCGGTTTGGGAGTTAACATCAAAATTACATTTCTCGGCCATATCGCATAGATCTCACTGTGAAAAGGCTTAAATGACTTTTTTAATTAAGTTTGATGATTGCGTTCAAACAAAATGTCCTAGAACAAAATTTTCAAATGTAACTACTAGATTGTGATACAATACACTATTGGGTGAAGTTTGGTTGACTTCTGCGCAGCGGTTTGGGAGTTAACATCAAAATTACATTTCTCAGCCATATCGCATAGATCTCACTGTGAAAAGGCTTAAATGGCTTTTTTGACCTAAGTTTAATAATTGCGCTCAAACCAAATGTCCTAGAACGAAATTTTCAAATGTAACTACTAGAATGTGATACAATACACTATTGGGTGAAGTTTGGTTGACTTCTGCGCAGCGGTTTGGGAGTTAACATCAAAATTACATTTCTCGGCCATATCGCATAGATCTCACTGTGAAAAGGCTTAAATGGCTTTTTTGACCTAAGTTTGAGGATTGCGCTCAAATCAAATGTCCTAGAACCAAATTTCTACATGTAACTACTAGATTGTGATACAATACACTAATGGGTGAAGTTTGGTTTACTTCTGCGCAGCGGTTTGGGAGTTAACATAAAAATTATATTTCTCGGCCATATCAGATAGATCTCACTGTGAAAAGGCTTAAATGGCTTTTTTGACCTAAGTTTAATGATTGCGCTCAAACCAAATGTCCTAGAACGAAAATTTAAAATGTAACTACTATAATGTGATACAATACACTATTGGGTGAAGTTTGGTTGACTTCTGCGCAGCGGTTTGGGAGTTAACATCAAAATTACATTTCTCGGCCATATCGCATAGATCTCACTGTGAAAAGGCTTAAATGGCTTTTTTGACCTAAGTTTGAGGATTGCGCTCAAATCAAATGTCCTAGAACCAAATTTTCACATGTAACTACTAGATTGTGATACAATACACTAATGGGTGAAGTTTGGTTGACTTCTGCGCAGCGGTTTGGGAGTTAACATCAAAATTACATTTCTCGGCCATATCGCATAGATCTCACTGTGAAAAGGCTTAAATGACTTTTTTAATTAAGTTTGATGATTGCGCTCAAACAAAATTTCCTAGAACAAAATTTTCAAATGTAACTACTAGATTGTGATACAATACACTATTGGGTGAAGTTTGGTTGACTTCTGCGCAGCGGTTTGGGAGTTAACATCAAAATTACATTTCTCGGCCATATCGCATAGATCTCACTGTGAAAAGGCTTAAATGGCTTTTTTGACCTAAGTTTAATGATTGCGCTCAAACCAAATGTCCTAGAACCAAATTTTCAAATGTAACTACTAGAATGTGATACAATACACTATTGGGTGAAGTTTGGTTGACTTCTGCGCAGCGGTTTGGGAGTTAACATCAAAATTACATTTCTCGGCCATATCGCATAGATCTCACTGTGAAAAGGCTTAAATGGCTTTTTTGAACTAAGTTTGAGGATTGCGCTCAAATCAAATGTCCTAGAACCAAATTTTCACATGTAACTACTAGATTGTGATACAATACACTAATGGGTGAAGTTTGGTTGACTTCTGCGCAGCGGTTTGGGAGTTAACATCAAAATTACATTTCTCGGCCATATCGCATAGATCTCACTGTGAAAAGGCTTAAATGACTTTTTTAATTAAGTTTGATGATTGCGCTCAAACAAAATTTCCTAGAACAAAATTTTCAAATGTAACTACTAGATTGTGATACAATACACTATTGGGTGAAGTTTGGTTGACTTCTCCGCAGCGGTTTGGGAGTTAACATCAAAATTACATTTCTCGGCCATATCGCATAGATCTCACTGTGAAAAGGCTTAAATGGCTTTTTTGACCTAAGTTTAATGATTGCGCTCAAACCAAATGTCCTAGAACGAAATTTTCAAATGTAACTACTAGAATGTGATACAATACACTATTGGGTGAAGTTTGGTTGACTTCTGCGCAGCGGTTTGGGAGTTAACATCAAAATTACATTTCTCGGCCATATCGCATAGATCTCACTGTGAAAAGGCTTAAATGACTTTTTTTAATTAAGTTTGAAGATTGCGCTCAAATCAAATGTCCTAGAACTAAATTTCCAAATTTAACTACTAGATTGTGATAAAATACACTATTGGGTGAAGTTTGGTTGACTTCTGCGCAGCGGTTTGGGAGTTAACATCAAAATTACATTTCTCGGCCATATCGCATAGATCTCACTGTGAAAAGGCTTAAATGGCTTTTTTGACCTAAGTTTGAGGATTGCGCTCAAATCAAATGTCCTATAACCAAATTTCTACATGTAACTACTAGATTGTGATACAATACACTAATGGGTGAAGTTTGGTTGACTTCTGCGCAGCGGTTTGGGAGTTAACATCAAAATTACATTTCTCGGCCATATCGCATAGATCTCACTGTGAAAAGGCTTAAATGGCTTTTTTGACCTAAGTTTAATAATTGCGCTCAAACCAAATGTCCTAGAACCAAATTTTCAAATGTAACTACTAGAATGTGATACAATACACTATTGGGTGAAGTTTGGTTAACTTCTGCACAGCGGTTTGGGAGTTAACATCAAAATTACATTTCTCGGCCATATCGCATAGATCTCACTGTGAAAAGGCTTAAATGGCTTTTTTGAACTAAGTTTGAGGATTGCGCTCAAATCAAATGTCCTAGAACCAAATTTTCACATGTAACTACTAGATTGTGATACAATACACTAATGGGTGAAGTTTGGTTGACTTCTGCGCAGCGGTTTGGGAGTTAACATCAAAATTACATTTCTCGGCCATATCGCATAGATCTCACTGTGAAAAGGCTTAAATGACTTTTTTAATTAAGTTTGATGATTGCGCTCAAACAAAATTTCCTAGAACAAAATTTTCAAATGTAACTACTAGATTGTGATACAATACACTATTGGGTGAAGTTTGGTTGACTTCTGCGCAGCGGTTTGGGAGTTAACATCAAAATTACATTTCTCGGCCATATCGCATAGATCTCACTGTGAAAAGGCTTAAATGACTTTTTTTAATTAAGTTTGAAGATTGCGCTCAAATCAAATGTCCTAGAACTAAATTTCCAAATGTAACTACTAGATTGTGATAAAATACACTATTGGGTGAAGTTTGGTTGACTTCTGCGCAGCGGTTTGGGAGTTAACATCAAAATTACATTTCTCGGCCATATCGCATAGATCTCACTGTGTAAAGGCTTAAATGGCTTTTTTGACCTAAGTTTGAGGATTGCGCTCAAACAAAATGTCCTAGAACAAAATTTTCAAATGTAACTACTAGATTGTGATACAATACACTATTGGGTGAAGTTTGGTTGACTTCTGCGCAGCGGTTTGGGAGTTAACATCAAAATTACATTTCTCGGCCATATCGCATAGATCTCACTGTGAAAAGGCTTAAATGACTTTTTTAATTAAGTTTGATGATTGCGTTCAAACAAAATGTCCTAGAACAAAATTTTCAAATGTAACTACTAGATTGTGATACAATACACTATTGGGTGAAGTTTGGTTGACTTCTGCGCAGCGGTTTGGGAGTTAACATCAAAATTACATTTCTCGGCCATATCGCATAGATCTCACTGTGAAAAGGCTTAAATGGCTTTTTTGAACTAAGTTTGAGGATTGCGCTCAAATCAAATGTCCTAGAACCAAATTTTCACATGTAACTACTAGATTGTGATACAATACACTAATGGGTGAAGTTTGGTTGACTTCTGCGCAGCGGTTTGGGAGTTAACATCAAAATTACATTTCTCGGCCATATCGCATAGATCTCACTGTGAAAAGGCTTAAATGACTTTTTTAACTAAGTTTGATGATTGCGCTCAAACAAAATTTCCTAGAACAAAATTTTCAAATGTAACTACTAGATTGTGATACAATACACTATTGGGTGAAGTTTGGTTGACTTCTCCGCAGCGGTTTGGGAGTTAACATCAAAATTACATTTCTCGGCCATATCGCATAGATCTCATTGTGAAAAGGCTTAAATGGCTTTTTTGACCTAAGTTTAATGATTGCGCTCAAACCAAATGTCCTAGAACGAAATTTTCAAATGTAACTACTAGAATGTGATACAATACACTATTGGGTGAAGTTTGGTTGACTTCTGCGCAGCGGTTTGGGAGTTAACATCAAAATTACATTTCTCGGCCATATCGCATAGATCTCACTGTGAAAAGGCTTAAATGACTTTTTTTAATTAAGTTTGAAGATTGCGCTCAAATCAAATGTCCTAGAACTAAATTTCCAAATGTAACTACTAGATTGTGATAAAATACACTATTGGGTGAAGTTTGGTTGACTTCTGCGCAGCGGTTTGGGAGTTAACATCAAAATTACATTTCTCGGCCATATCGCATAGATCTCACTGTGAAAAGGCTTAAATGGCTTTTTTGACCTAAGTTTGAGGATTGCGCTCAAATCAAATGTCCTATAACCAAATTTCCACATGTAACTACTAGATTGTGATACAATACACTAATGGGTGAAGTTTGGTTGACTTCTGCGCAGCGGTTTGGGAGTTATCAAAATTACATTTCTCGGCCATATCGCATAGATCTCACTGTGAAAAGGCTTAAATGACTTTTTTAATTAAGTTTGATGATTGCGTTCAAACAAAATGTCCTAGAACAAAATTTTCAAATGTAACTACTAGATTGTGATACAATACACTATTGGGTGAAGTTTGGTTGACTTCTGCGCAGCGGTTTGGGAGTTAACATCAAAATTACATTTCTCAGCCATATCGCATAGATCTCACTGTGAAAAGGCTTAAATGGCTTTTTTGACCTAAGTTTAATAATTGCGCTCAAACCAAATGTCCTAGAACGAAATTTTCAAATGTAACTACTAGAATGTGATACAATACACTATTGGGTGAAGTTTGGTTGACTTCTGCGCAGCGGTTTGGGAGTTAACATCAAAATTACATTTCTCGGCCATATCGCATAGATCTCACTGTGAAAAGGCTTAAATGGCTTTTTTGACCTAAGTTTGAGGATTGCGCTCAAATCAAATGTCCTAGAACCAAATTTCTACATGTAACTACTAGATTGTGATACAATACACTAATGGGTGAAGTTTGGTTTACTTCTGCGCAGCGGTTTGGGAGTTAACATAAAAATTACATTTCTCGGCCATATCAGATAGATCTCACTGTGAAAAGGCTTAAATGGCTTTTTTGACCTAAGTTTAATGATTGCGCTCAAACCAAATGTCCTAGAACGAAAATTTAAAATGTAACTACTATAATGTGATACAATACACTATTGGGTGAAGTTTGGTTGACTTCTGCGCAGCGGTTTGGGAGTTAACATCAAAATTACATTTCTCGGCCATATCGCATAGATCTCACTGTGAAAAGGCTTAAATGGCTTTTTTGACCTAAGATTGAGGATTGCGCTCAAATCAAATGTCCTAGAACCAAATTTTCACATGTAACTACTAGATTGTGATACAATACACTAATGGGTGAAGTTTGGTTGACTTCTGCGCAGCGGTTTGGGAGTTAACATCAAAATTACATTTCTCGGCCATATCGCATAGATCTCACTGTGAAAAGGCTTAAATGGCTTTTTTGACCTAAGTTTGAGGATTGCGCTCAAATCAAATGTCCTATAACCAAATTTCCACATGTAACTACTAGATTGTGATACAATACACTAATGGGTGAAGTTTGGTTGACTTCTGCGCAGCGGTTTGGGAGTTAACATCAAAATTACATTTCTCGGCCATATCGCATAGATCTCACTGTGAAAAGGCTTAAATGACTTTTTTAATTAAGTTTGATGATTGCGTTCAAACAAAATGTCCTAGAACAAAATTTTCAAATGTAACTACTAGATTGTGATACAATACACTATTGGGTGAAGTTTGGTTGACTTCTGCGCAGCGGTTTGGGAGTTAACATCAAAATTACATTTCTCGGCCATATCGCATAGATCTCACTGTGAAAAGGCTTAAATGACTTTTTTAATTAAGTTTGATGATTGCGTTCAAACAAAATGTCCTAGAACAAAATTTTCAAATGTAACTACTAGATTGTGATACAATACACTATTGGGTGAAGTTTGGTTGACTTCTGCGCAGCGGTTTGGGAGTTAACATCAAAATTACATTTCTCAGCCATATCGCATAGATCTCACTGTGAAAAGGCTTAAATGGCTTTTTTGACCTAAGTTTAATAATTGCGCTCAAACCAAATGTCCTAGAACGAAATTTTCAAATGTAACTACTAGAATGTGATACAATACACTATTGGGTGAAGTTTGGTTGACTTCTGCGCAGCGGTTTGGGAGTTAACATCAAAATTACATTTCTCGGCCATATCGCATAGATCTCACTGTGAAAAGGCTTAAATGGCTTTTTTGACCTAAGTTTGAGGATTGCGCTCAAATCAAATGTCCTAGAACCAAATTTCTACATGTAACTACTAGATTGTGATACAATACACTAATGGGTGAAGTTTGGTTTACTTCTGCGCAGCGGTTTGGGAGTTAACATAAAAATTACATTTCTCGGCCATATCAGATAGATCTCACTGTGAAAAGGCTTAAATGGCTTTTTTGACCTAAGTTTAATGATTGCGCTCAAACCAAATGTCCTAGAACGAAAATTTAAAATGTAACTACTATAATGTGATACAATACACTATTGGGTGAAGTTTGGTTGACTTCTGCGCAGCGGTTTGGGAGTTAACATCAAAATTACATTTCTCGGCCATATCGCATAGATCTCACTGTGAAAAGGCTTAAATGGCTTTTTTGACCTAAGTTTGAGGATTGCGCTCAAATCAAATGTCCTAGAACCAAATTTTCACATGTAACTACTAGATTGTGATACAATACACTAATGGGTGAAGTTTGGTTGACTTCTGCGCAGCGGTTTGGGAGTTAACATCAAAATTACATTTCTCGGCCATATCGCATAGATCTCACTGTGAAAAGGCTTAAATGACTTTTTTAATTAAGTTTGATGATTGCGCTCAAACAAAATTTCCTAGAACAAAATTTTCAAATGTAACTACTAGATTGTGATACAATACACTATTGGGTGAAGTTTGGTTGACTTCTGCGCAGCGGTTTGGGAGTTAACATCAAAATTACATTTCTCGGCCATATCGCATAGATCTCACTGTGAAAAGGCTTAAATGGCTTTTTTGACCTAAGTTTAATGATTGCGCTCAAACCAAATGTCCTAGAACCAAATTTTCAAATGTAACTACTAGAATGTGATACAATACACTATTGGGTGAAGTTTGGTTGACTTCTGCGCAGCGGTTTGGGAGTTAACATCAAAATTACATTTCTCGGCCATATCGCATAGATCTCACTTTGAAAAGGCTTAAATGGCTTTTTTGACCTAAGTTTGAGGATTGCGCTCAAATCAAATGTCCTATAACCAAATTTCTACATGTAACTACTAGATTGTGATACAATACACTAATGGGTGAAGTTTGGTTGACTTCTGCGCAGCGGTTTGGGAGTTAACATCAAAATTACATTTCTCGGCCATATCGCATAGATCTCACTGTGAAAAGGCTTAAATGGCTTTTTTGACCTAAGTTTAATAATTGCGCTCAAACCAAATGTCCTAGAACGAAATTTTCAAATGTAACTACTAGAATGTGATACAATACACTATTGGGTGAAGTTTGGTTAACTTCTGCACAGCGGTTTGGGAGTTAACATCAAAATTACATTTCTCGGCCATATCGCATAGATCTCACTGTGAAAAGGCTTAAATGGCTTTTTTGAACTAAGTTTGAGGATTGCGCTCAAATCAAATGTCCTAGAACCAAATTTTCACATGTAACTACTAGATTGTGATACAATACACTAATGGGTGAAGTTTGGTTGACTTCTGCGCAGCGGTTTGGGAGTTAACATCAAAATTACATTTCTCGGCCATATCGCATAGATCTCACTGTGAAAAGGCTTAAATGGCTTTTTTGACCTAAGTTTGAGGATTGCGCTCAAATCAAATGTCCTATAACCAAATTTCCACATGTAACTACTAGATTGTGATACAATACACTAATGGGTGAAGTTTGGTTGACTTCTGCGCAGCGGTTTGGGAGTTAACATCAAAATTACATTTCTCGGCCATATCGCATAGATCTCACTGTGAAAAGGCTTAAATGACTTTTTTAATTAAGTTTGATGATTGCGTTCAAACAAAATGTCCTAGAACAAAATTTTCAAATGTAACTACTAGATTGTGATACAATACACTATTGGGTGAAGTTTGGTTGACTTCTGCGCAGCGGTTTGGGAGTTAACATCAAAATTACATTTCTCGGCCATATCGCATAGATCTCACTGTGAAAAGGCTTAAATGACTTTTTTAATTAAGTTTGATGATTGCGTTCAAACAAAATGTCCTAGAACAAAATTTTCAAATGTAACTACTAGATTGTGATACAATACACTATTGGGTGAAGTTTGGTTGACTTCTGCGCAGCGGTTTGGGAGTTAACATCAAAATTACATTTCTCAGCCATATCGCATAGATCTCACTGTGAAAAGGCTTAAATGGCTTTTTTGACCTAAGTTTAATAATTGCGCTCAAACCAAATGTCCTAGAACGAAATTTTCAAATGTAACTACTAGAATGTGATACAATACACTATTGGGTGAAGTTTGGTTGACTTCTGCGCAGCGGTTTGGGAGTTAACATCAAAATTACATTTCTCGGCCATATCGCATAGATCTCACTGTGAAAAGGCTTAAATGGCTTTTTTGACCTAAGTTTGAGGATTGCGCTCAAATCAAATGTCCTAGAACCAAATTTCTACATGTAACTACTAGATTGTGATACAATACACTAATGGGTGAAGTTTGGTTTACTTCTGCGCAGCGGTTTGGGAGTTAACATAAAAATTACATTTCTCGGCCATATCAGATAGATCTCACTGTGAAAAGGCTTAAATGGCTTTTTTGACCTAAGTTTAATGATTGCGCTCAAACCAAATGTCCTAGAACGAAAATTTAAAATGTAACTACTATAATGTGATACAATACACTATTGGGTGAAGTTTGGTTGACTTCTGCGCAGCGGTTTGGGAGTTAACATCAAAATTACATTTCTCGGCCATATCGCATAGATCTCACTGTGAAAAGGCTTAAATGGCTTTTTTGACCTAAGTTTGAGGATTGCGCTCAAATCAAATGTCCTAGAACCAAATTTTCACATGTAACTACTAGATTGTGATACAATACACTAATGGGTGAAGTTTGGTTGACTTCTGCGCAGCGGTTTGGGAGTTAACATCAAAATTACATTTCTCGGCCATATCGCATAGATCTCACTGTGAAAAGGCTTAAATGACTTTTTTAATTAAGTTTGATGATTGCGCTCAAACAAAATTTCCTAGAACAAAATTTTCAAATGTAACTACTAGATTGTGATACAATACACTATTGGGTGAAGTTTGGTTGACTTCTGCGCAGCGGTTTGGGAGTTAACATCAAAATTACATTTCTCGGCCATATCGCATAGATCTCACTGTGAAAAGGCTTAAATGGCTTTTTTGACCTAAGTTTAATGATTGCGCTCAAACCAAATGTCCTAGAACCAAATTTTCAAATGTAACTACTAGAATGTGATACAATACACTATTGGGTGAAGTTTGGTTGACTTCTGCGCAGCGGTTTGGGAGTTAACATCAAAATTACATTTCTCGGCCATATCGCATAGATCTCACTTTGAAAAGGCTTAAATGGCTTTTTTGACCTAAGTTTGAGGATTGCGCTCAAATCAAATGTCCTATAACCAAATTTCTACATGTAACTACTAGATTGTGATACAATACACTAATGGGTGAAGTTTGGTTGACTTCTGCGCAGCGGTTTGGGAGTTAACATCAAAATTACATTTCTCGGCCATATCGCATAGATCTCACTGTGAAAAGGCTTAAATGGCTTTTTTGACCTAAGTTTAATAATTGCGCTCAAACCAAATGTCCTAGAACGAAATTTTCAAATGTAACTACTAGAATGTGATACAATACACTATTGGGTGAAGTTTGGTTAACTTCTGCACAGCGGTTTGGGAGTTAACATCAAAATTACATTTCTCGGCCATATCGCATAGATCTCACTGTGAAAAGGCTTAAATGGCTTTTTTGAACTAAGTTTGAGGATTGCGCTCAAATCAAATGTCCTAGAACCAAATTTTCACATGTAACTACTAGATTGTGATACAATACACTAATGGGTGAAGTTTGGTTGACTTCTGCGCAGCGGTTTGGGAGTTAACATCAAAATTACATTTCTCGGCCATATCGCATAGATCTCACTGTGAAAAGGCTTAAATGACTTTTTTAATTAAGTTTGATGATTGCGCTCAAACAAAATTTCCTAGAACAAAATTTTCAAATGTAACTACTAGATTGTGATACAATACACTATTGGGTGAAGTTTGGTTGACTTCTGCGCAGCGGTTTGGGAGTTAACATCAAAATTACATTTCTCGGCCATATGGCATAGATCTCACTGTGAAAAGGCTTAAATGACTTTTTTTAATTAAGTTTGAAGATTGCGCTCAAATCAAATGTCCTAGAACTAAATTTCCAAATGTAACTACTAGATTGTGATAAAATACACTATTGGGTGAAGTTTGGTTGACTTCTGCGCAGCGGTTTGGGAGTTAACATCAAAATTACATTTCTCGGCCATATCGCATAGATCTCACTGTGTAAAGGCTTAAATGGCTTTTTTGACCTAAGTTTGAGGATTGCGCTCAAACAAAATGTCCTAGAACAAAATTTTCAAATGTAACTACTAGATTGTAATACAATACACTATTGGGTGAAGTTTGGTTGACTTCTGCGCAGCGGTTTGGGAGTTAACATCAAAATTACATTTCTCGGCCATATCGCATAGATCTCACTGTGAAAAGGCTTAAATGACTTTTTTAATTAAGTTTGATGATTGCGTTCAAACAAAATGTCCTAGAACAAAATTTTTAAATGTAACTACTAGATTGTGATACAATACACTATTGGGTGAAGTTTGGTTGACTTCTGCGCAGCGGTTTGGGAGTTAACATCAAAATTACATTTCTCGGCCATATGGCATAGATCTCACTGTGAAAAGGCTTAAATGACTTTTTTTAATTAAGTTTGAAGATTGCGCTCAAATCAAATGTCCTAGAACTAAATTTCCAAATGTAACTACTAGATTGTGTTAAAATACACTATTGGGTGAAGTTAGGTTGACTTCTGCCCAGCGGATTGGGAGTTAACATCAAAATTACATTTCTCGGCCATATCGCATAGATCTCACTGTGTAAAGGCTTAAATGGCTTTTTTGACCTAAGTTTGAGGATTGCGCTCAAACAAAATGTCCTAGAACAAAATTTTCAAATGTAACTACTAGATTGTGATACAATACACTATTGGGTGAAGTTTGGTTGACTTCTGCGCAGCGGTTTGGGAGTTAACATCAAAATTACATTTCTCGGCCATATCGCATAGATCTCACTGTGAAAAGGCTTAAATGACTTTTTTAATTAAGTTTGATGATTGCGTTCAAACAAAATGTCCTAGAACAAAATTTTCAAATGTACCTACTAGATTGTGATACAATACACTATTGGGTGAAGTTTGGTTGACTTCTGCGCAGCGGTTTGGGAGTTAACATCAAAATTACATTTCTCGGCCATATCGCATAGATCTCACTGTGAAAAGGCTTAAATGGCTTTTTTGAACTAAGTTTGAGGATTGCGCTCAAATCAAATGTCCTAGAACCAAATTTTCACATGTAACTACTAGATTGTGATACAATACACTAATGGGTGAAGTTTGGTTGACTTCTGCGCAGCGGTTTGGGAGTTAACATCAAAATTACATTTCTCGGCCATATCGCATAGATCTCACTGTGAAAAGGCTTAAATGACTTTTTTAACTAAGTTTGATGATTGCGCTCAAACAAAATTTCCTAGAACAAAATTTTCAAATGTAACTACTAGATTGTGATACAATACACTATTGGGTGAAGTTTGGTTGACTTCTCCGCAGCGGTTTGGGAGTTAACATCAAAATTACATTTCTCGGCCATATCGCATAGATCTCATTGTGAAAAGGCTTAAATGGCTTTTTTGACCTAAGTTTAATGATTGCGCTCAAACCAAATGTCCTAGAACGAAATTTTCAAATGTAACTACTAGAATGTGATACAATACACTATTGGGTGAAGTTTGGTTGACTTCTGCGCAGCGGTTTGGGAGTTAACATCAAAATTACATTTCTCGGCCATATCGCATAGATCTCACTGTGAAAAGGCTTAAATGGCTTTTTTGACCTAAGTTTAATGATTGCGCTCAAACCAAATGTCCTAGAACCAAATTTTCAAATGTAACTACTAGAATGTGATACAATACACTATTGGGTGAAGTTTGGTTGACTTCTGCGCAGCGGTTTGGGAGTTAACATCAAAATTACATTTCTCGGCCATATCGCATAGATCTCACTGTGAAAAGGCTTAAATGGCTTTTTTGAACTAAGTTTGAGGATTGCGCTCAAATCAAATGTCCTAGAACCAAATTTTCACATGTAACTACTAGATTGTGATACAATACACTAATGGGTGAAGTTTGGTTGACTTCTGCGCAGCGGTTTGGGAGTTAACATCAAAATTACATTTCTCGGCCATATCGCATAGATCTCACTGTGAAAAGGCTTAAATGACTTTTTTAATTAAGTTTGATGATTGCGCTCAAACAAAATTTCCTAGAACAAAATTTTCAAATGTAACTACTAGATTGTGATACAATACACTATTGGGTGAAGTTTGGTTGACTTCTCCGCAGCGGTTTGGGAGTTAACATCAAAATTACATTTCTCGGCCATATCGCATAGATCTCACTGTGAAAAGGCTTAAATGGCTTTTTTGACCTAAGTTTAATGATTGCGCTCAAACCAAATGTCCTAGAACGAAATTTTCAAATGTAACTACTAGAATGTGATACAATACACTATTGGGTGAAGTTTGGTTGACTTCTGCGCAGCGGTTTGGGAGTTAACATCAAAATTACATTTCTCGGCCATATCGCATAGATCTCACTGTGAAAAGGCTTAAATGACTTTTTTTAATTAAGTTTGAAGATTGCGCTCAAATCAAATGTCCTAGAACTAAATTTCCAAATTTAACTACTAGATTGTGATAAAATACACTATTGGGTGAAGTTTGGTTGACTTCTGCGCAGCGGTTTGGGAGTTAACATCAAAATTACATTTCTCGGCCATATCGCATAGATCTCACTGTGAAAAGGCTTAAATGGCTTTTTTGACCTAAGTTTGAGGATTGCGCTCAAATCAAATGTCCTATAACCAAATTTCTACATGTAACTACTAGATTGTGATACAATACACTAATGGGTGAAGTTTGGTTGACTTCTGCGCAGCGGTTTGGGAGTTAACATCAAAATTACATTTCTCGGCCATATCGCATAGATCTCACTGTGAAAAGGCTTAAATGGCTTTTTTGACCTAAGTTTAATAATTGCGCTCAAACCAAATGTCCTAGAACCAAATTTTCAAATGTAACTACTAGAATGTGATACAATACACTATTGGGTGAAGTTTGGTTAACTTCTGCACAGCGGTTTGGGAGTTAACATCAAAATTACATTTCTCGGCCATATCGCATAGATCTCACTGTGAAAAGGCTTAAATGGCTTTTTTGAACTAAGTTTGAGGATTGCGCTCAAATCAAATGTCCTAGAACCAAATTTTCACATGTAACTACTAGATTGTGATACAATACACTAATGGGTGAAGTTTGGTTGACTTCTGCGCAGCGGTTTGGGAGTTAACATCAAAATTACATTTCTCGGCCATATCGCATAGATCTCACTGTGAAAAGGCTTAAATGACTTTTTTAATTAAGTTTGATGATTGCGCTCAAACAAAATTTCCTAGAACAAAATTTTCAAATGTAACTACTAGATTGTGATACAATACACTATTGGGTGAAGTTTGGTTGACTTCTGCGCAGCGGTTTGGGAGTTAACATCAAAATTACATTTCTCGGCCATATCGCATAGATCTCACTGTGAAAAGGCTTAAATGACTTTTTTTAATTAAGTTTGAAGATTGCGCTCAAATCAAATGTCCTAGAACTAAATTTCCAAATGTAACTACTAGATTGTGATAAAATACACTATTGGGTGAAGTTTGGTTGACTTCTGCGCAGCGGTTTGGGAGTTAACATCAAAATTACATTTCTCGGCCATATCGCATAGATCTCACTGTGTAAAGGCTTAAATGGCTTTTTTGACCTAAGTTTGAGGATTGCGCTCAAACAAAATGTCCTAGAACAAAATTTTCAAATGTAACTACTAGATTGTGATACAATACACTATTGGGTGAAGTTTGGTTGACTTCTGCGCAGCGGTTTGGGAGTTAACATCAAAATTACATTTCTCGGCCATATCGCATAGATCTCACTGTGAAAAGGCTTAAATGACTTTTTTAATTAAGTTTGATGATTGCGTTCAAACAAAATGTCCTAGAACAAAATTTTCAAATGTAACTACTAGATTGTGATACAATACACTATTGGGTGAAGTTTGGTTGACTTCTGCGCAGCGGTTTGGGAGTTAACATCAAAATTACATTTCTCGGCCATATCGCATAGATCTCACTGTGAAAAGGCTTAAATGGCTTTTTTGAACTAAGTTTGAGGATTGCGCTCAAATCAAATGTCCTAGAACCAAATTTTCACATGTAACTACTAGATTGTGATACAATACACTAATGGGTGAAGTTTGGTTGACTTCTGCGCAGCGGTTTGGGAGTTAACATCAAAATTACATTTCTCGGCCATATCGCATAGATCTCACTGTGAAAAGGCTTAAATGACTTTTTTAACTAAGTTTGATGATTGCGCTCAAACAAAATTTCCTAGAACAAAATTTTCAAATGTAACTACTAGATTGTGATACAATACACTATTGGGTGAAGTTTGGTTGACTTCTCCGCAGCGGTTTGGGAGTTAACATCAAAATTACATTTCTCGGCCATATCGCATAGATCTCATTGTGAAAAGGCTTAAATGGCTTTTTTGACCTAAGTTTAATGATTGCGCTCAAACCAAATGTCCTAGAACGAAATTTTCAAATGTAACTACTAGAATGTGATACAATACACTATTGGGTGAAGTTTGGTTGACTTCTGCGCAGCGGTTTGGGAGTTAACATCAAAATTACATTTCTCGGCCATATCGCATAGATCTCACTGTGAAAAGGCTTAAATGACTTTTTTTAATTAAGTTTGAAGATTGCGCTCAAATCAAATGTCCTAGAACTAAATTTCCAAATGTAACTACTAGATTGTGATAAAATACACTATTGGGTGAAGTTTGGTTGACTTCTGCGCAGCGGTTTGGGAGTTAACATCAAAATTACATTTCTCGGCCATATCGCATAGATCTCACTGTGAAAAGGCTTAAATGGCTTTTTTGACCTAAGTTTGAGGATTGCGCTCAAATCAAATGTCCTATAACCAAATTTCCACATGTAACTACTAGATTGTGATACAATACACTAATGGGTGAAGTTTGGTTGACTTCTGCGCAGCGGTTTGGGAGTTATCAAAATTACATTTCTCGGCCATATCGCATAGATCTCACTGTGAAAAGGCTTAAATGACTTTTTTAATTAAGTTTGATGATTGCGTTCAAACAAAATGTCCTAGAACAAAATTTTCAAATGTAACTACTAGATTGTGATACAATACACTATTGGGTGAAGTTTGGTTGACTTCTGCGCAGCGGTTTGGGAGTTAACATCAAAATTACATTTCTCAGCCATATCGCATAGATCTCACTGTGAAAAGGCTTAAATGGCTTTTTTGACCTAAGTTTAATAATTGCGCTCAAACCAAATGTCCTAGAACGAAATTTTCAAATGTAACTACTAGAATGTGATACAATACACTATTGGGTGAAGTTTGGTTGACTTCTGCGCAGCGGTTTGGGAGTTAACATCAAAATTACATTTCTCGGCCATATCGCATAGATCTCACTGTGAAAAGGCTTAAATGGCTTTTTTGACCTAAGTTTGAGGATTGCGCTCAAATCAAATGTCCTAGAACCAAATTTCTACATGTAACTACTAGATTGTGATACAATACACTAATGGGTGAAGTTTGGTTTACTTCTGCGCAGCGGTTTGGGAGTTAACATAAAAATTACATTTCTCGGCCATATCAGATAGATCTCACTGTGAAAAGGCTTAAATGGCTTTTTTGACCTAAGTTTAATGATTGCGCTCAAACCAAATGTCCTAGAACGAAAATTTAAAATGTAACTACTATAATGTGATACAATACACTATTGGGTGAAGTTTGGTTGACTTCTGCGCAGCGGTTTGGGAGTTAACATCAAAATTACATTTCTCGGCCATATCGCATAGATCTCACTGTGAAAAGGCTTAAATGGCTTTTTTGACCTAAGATTGAGGATTGCGCTCAAATCAAATGTCCTAGAACCAAATTTTCACATGTAACTACTAGATTGTGATACAATACACTAATGGGTGAAGTTTGGTTGACTTCTGCGCAGCGGTTTGGGAGTTAACATCAAAATTACATTTCTCGGCCATATCGTATAGATCTCACTGTGAAAAGGCTTAAATGGCTTTTTTGACCTAAGTTTGAGGATTGCGCTCAAATCAAATGTCCTATAACCAAATTTCCACATGTAACTACTAGATTGTGATACAATACACTAATGGGTGAAGTTTGGTTGACTTCTGCGCAGCGGTTTGGGAGTTAACATCAAAATTACATTTCTCGGCCATATCGCATAGATCTCACTGTGAAAAGGCTTAAATGACTTTTTTAATTAAGTTTGATGATTGCGTTCAAACAAAATGTCCTAGAACAAAATTTTCAAATGTAACTACTAGATTGTGATACAATACACTATTGGGTGAAGTTTGGTTGACTTCTGCGCAGCGGTTTGGGAGTTAACATCAAAATTACATTTCTCGGCCATATCGCATAGATCTCACTGTGAAAAGGCTTAAATGACTTTTTTAATTAAGTTTGATGATTGCGTTCAAACAAAATGTCCTAGAACAAAATTTTCAAATGTAACTACTAGATTGTGATACAATACACTATTGGGTGAAGTTTGGTTGACTTCTGCGCAGCGGTTTGGGAGTTAACATCAAAATTACATTTCTCAGCCATATCGCATAGATCTCACTGTGAAAAGGCTTAAATGGCTTTTTTGACCTAAGTTTAATAATTGCGCTCAAACCAAATGTCCTAGAACGAAATTTTCAAATGTAACTACTAGAATGTGATACAATACACTATTGGGTGAAGTTTGGTTGACTTCTGCGCAGCGGTTTGGGAGTTAACATCAAAATTACATTTCTCGGCCATATCGCATAGATCTCACTGTGAAAAGGCTTAAATGGCTTTTTTGACCTAAGTTTGAGGATTGCGCTCAAATCAAATGTCCTAGAACCAAATTTCTACATGTAACTACTAGATTGTGATACAATACACTAATGGGTGAAGTTTGGTTTACTTCTGCGCAGCGGTTTGGGAGTTAACATAAAAATTACATTTCTCGGCCATATCAGATAGATCTCACTGTGAAAAGGCTTAAATGGCTTTTTTGACCTAAGTTTAATGATTGCGCTCAAACCAAATGTCCTAGAACGAAAATTTAAAATGTAACTACTATAATGTGATACAATACACTATTGGGTGAAGTTTGGTTGACTTCTGCGCAGCGGTTTGGGAGTTAACATCAAAATTACATTTCTCGGCCATATCGCATAGATCTCACTGTGAAAAGGCTTAAATGGCTTTTTTGACCTAAGTTTGAGGATTGCGCTCAAATCAAATGTCCTAGAACCAAATTTTCACATGTAACTACTAGATTGTGATACAATACACTAATGGGTGAAGTTTGGTTGACTTCTGCGCAGCGGTTTGGGAGTTAACATCAAAATTACATTTCTCGGCCATATCGCATAGATCTCACTGTGAAAAGGCTTAAATGACTTTTTTAATTAAGTTTGATGATTGCGCTCAAACAAAATTTCCTAGAACAAAATTTTCAAATGTAACTACTAGATTGTGATACAATACACTATTGGGTGAAGTTTGGTTGACTTCTGCGCAGCGGTTTGGGAGTTAACATCAAAATTACATTTCTCGGCCATATCGCATAGATCTCACTGTGAAAAGGCTTAAATGGCTTTTTTGACCTAAGTTTAATGATTGCGCTCAAACCAAATGTCCTAGAACCAAATTTTCAAATGTAACTACTAGAATGTGATACAATACACTATTGGGTGAAGTTTGGTTGACTTCTGCGCAGCGGTTTGGGAGTTAACATCAAAATTACATTTCTCGGCCATATCGCATAGATCTCACTGTGAAAAGGCTTAAATGGCTTTTTTGAACTAAGTTTGAGGATTGCGCTCAAATCAAATGTCCTAGAACCAAATTTTCACATGTAACTACTAGATTGTGATACAATACACTAATGGGTGAAGTTTGGTTGACTTCTGCGCAGCGGTTTGGGAGTTAACATCAAAATTACATTTCTCGGCCATATCGCATAGATCTCACTGTGAAAAGGCTTAAATGACTTTTTTAATTAAGTTTGATGATTGCGCTCAAACAAAATTTCCTAGAACAAAATTTTCAAATGTAACTACTAGATTGTGATACAATACACTATTGGGTGAAGTTTGGTTGACTTCTCCGCAGCGGTTTGGGAGTTAACATCAAAATTACATTTCTCGGCCATATCGCATAGATCTCACTGTGAAAAGGCTTAAATGGCTTTTTTGACCTAAGTTTAATGATTGCGCTCAAACCAAATGTCCTAGAACGAAATTTTCAAATGTAACTACTAGAATGTGATACAATACACTATTGGGTGAAGTTTGGTTGACTTCTGCGCAGCGGTTTGGGAGTTAACATCAAAATTACATTTCTCGGCCATATCGCATAGATCTCACTGTGAAAAGGCTTAAATGACTTTTTTTAATTAAGTTTGAAGATTGCGCTCAAATCAAATGTCCTAGAACTAAATTTCCAAATTTAACTACTAGATTGTGATAAAATACACTATTGGGTGAAGTTTGGTTGACTTCTGCGCAGCGGTTTGGGAGTTAACATCAAAATTACATTTCTCGGCCATATCGCATAGATCTCACTGTGAAAAGGCTTAAATGGCTTTTTTGACCTAAGTTTGAGGATTGCGCTCAAATCAAATGTCCTATAACCAAATTTCTACATGTAACTACTAGATTGTGATACAATACACTAATGGGTGAAGTTTGGTTGACTTCTGCGCAGCGGTTTGGGAGTTAACATCAAAATTACATTTCTCGGCCATATCGCATAGATCTCACTGTGAAAAGGCTTAAATGGCTTTTTTGACCTAAGTTTAATAATTGCGCTCAAACCAAATGTCCTAGAACGAAATTTTCAAATGTAACTACTAGAATGTGATACAATACACTATTGGGTGAAGTTTGGTTAACTTCTGCACAGCGGTTTGGGAGTTAACATCAAAATTACATTTCTCGGCCATATCGCATAGATCTCACTGTGAAAAGGCTTAAATGGCTTTTTTGAACTAAGTTTGAGGATTGCGCTCAAATCAAATGTCCTAGAACCAAATTTTCACATGTAACTACTAGATTGTGATACAATACACTAATGGGTGAAGTTTGGTTGACTTCTGCGCAGCGGTTTGGGAGTTAACATCAAAATTACATTTCTCGGCCATATCGCATAGATCTCACTGTGAAAAGGCTTAAATGACTTTTTTAATTAAGTTTGATGATTGCGCTCAAACAAAATTTCCTAGAACAAAATTTTCAAATGTAACTACTAGATTGTGATACAATACACTATTGGGTGAAGTTTGGTTGACTTCTGCGCAGCGGTTTGGGAGTTAACATCAAAATTACATTTCTCGGCCATATCGCATAGATCTCACTGTGAAAAGGCTTAAATGACTTTTTTTAATTAAGTTTGAAGATTGCGCTCAAATCAAATGTCCTAGAACTAAATTTCCAAATGTAACTACTAGATTGTGATAAAATACACTATTGGGTGAAGTTTGGTTGACTTCTGCGCAGCGGTTTGGGAGTTAACATCAAAATTACATTTCTCGGCCATATCGCATAGATCTCACTGTGTAAAGGCTTAAATGGCTTTTTTGACCTAAGTTTGAGGATTGCGCTCAAACAAAATGTCCTAGAACAAAATTTTCAAATGTAACTACTAGATTGTGATACAATACACTATTGGGTGAAGTTTGGTTGACTTCTGCGCAGCGGTTTGGGAGTTAACATCAAAATTACATTTCTCGGCCATATCGCATAGATCTCACTGTGAAAAGGCTTAAATGACTTTTTTAATTAAGTTTGATGATTGCGTTCAAACAAAATGTCCTAGAACAAAATTTTTAAATGTAACTACTAGATTGTGATACAATACACTATTGGGTGAAGTTTGGTTGACTTCTGCGCAGCGGTTTGGGAGTTAACATCAAAATTACATTTCTCGGCCATATGGCATAGATCTCACTGTGAAAAGGCTTAAATGACTTTTTTTAATTAAGTTTGAAGATTGCGCTCAAATCAAATGTCCTAGAACTAAATTTCCAAATGTAACTACTAGATTGTGTTAAAATACACTATTGGGTGAAGTTAGGTTGACTTCTGCCCAGCGGATTGGGAGTTAACATCAAAATTACATTTCTCGGCCATATCGCATAGATCTCACTGTGTAAAGGCTTAAATGGCTTTTTTGACCTAAGTTTGAGGATTGCGCTCAAACAAAATGTCCTAGAACAAAATTTTCAAATGTAACTACTAGATTGTGATACAATACACTATTGGGTGAAGTTTGGTTGACTTCTGCGCAGCGGTTTGGGAGTTAACATCAAAATTACATTTCTCGGCCATATCGCATAGATCTCACTGTGAAAAGGCTTAAATGACTTTTTTAATTAAGTTTGATGATTGCGTTCAAACAAAATGTCCTAGAACAAAATTTTCAAATGTACCTACTAGATTGTGATACAATACACTATTGGGTGAAGTTTGGTTGACTTCTGCGCAGCGGTTTGGGAGTTAACATCAAAATTACATTTCTCGGCCATATCGCATAGATCTCACTGTGAAAAGGCTTAAATGGCTTTTTTGAACTAAGTTTGAGGATTGCGCTCAAATCAAATGTCCTAGAACCAAATTTTCACATGTAACTACTAGATTGTGATACAATACACTAATGGGTGAAGTTTGGTTGACTTCTGCGCAGCGGTTTGGGAGTTAACATCAAAATTACATTTCTCGGCCATATCGCATAGATCTCACTGTGAAAAGGCTTAAATGACTTTTTTAACTAAGTTTGATGATTGCGCTCAAACAAAATTTCCTAGAACAAAATTTTCAAATGTAACTACTAGATTGTGATACAATACACTATTGGGTGAAGTTTGGTTGACTTCTCCGCAGCGGTTTGGGAGTTAACATCAAAATTACATTTCTCGGCCATATCGCATAGATCTCATTGTGAAAAGGCTTAAATGGCTTTTTTGACCTAAGTTTAATGATTGCGCTCAAACCAAATGTCCTAGAACGAAATTTTCAAATGTAACTACTAGAATGTGATACAATACACTATTGGGTGAAGTTTGGTTGACTTCTGCGCAGCGGTTTGGGAGTTAACATCAAAATTACATTTCTCGGCCATATCGCATAGATCTCACTGTGAAAAGGCTTAAATGGCTTTTTTGACCTAAGTTTAATGATTGCGCTCAAACCAAATGTCCTAGAACCAAATTTTCAAATGTAACTACTAGAATGTGATACAATACACTATTGGGTGAAGTTTGGTTGACTTCTGCGCAGCGGTTTGGGAGTTAACATCAAAATTACATTTCTCGGCCATATCGCATAGATCTCACTGTGAAAAGGCTTAAATGGCTTTTTTGAACTAAGTTTGAGGATTGCGCTCAAATCAAATGTCCTAGAACCAAATTTTCACATGTAACTACTAGATTGTGATACAATACACTAATGGGTGAAGTTTGGTTGACTTCTGCGCAGCGGTTTGGGAGTTAACATCAAAATTACATTTCTCGGCCATATCGCATAGATCTCACTGTGAAAAGGCTTAAATGACTTTTTTAATTAAGTTTGATGATTGCGCTCAAACAAAATTTCCTAGAACAAAATTTTCAAATGTAACTACTAGATTGTGATACAATACACTATTGGGTGAAGTTTGGTTGACTTCTCCGCAGCGGTTTGGGAGTTAACATCAAAATTACATTTCTCGGCCATATCGCATAGATCTCACTGTGAAAAGGCTTAAATGGCTTTTTTGACCTAAGTTTAATGATTGCGCTCAAACCAAATGTCCTAGAACGAAATTTTCAAATGTAACTACTAGAATGTGATACAATACACTATTGGGTGAAGTTTGGTTGACTTCTGCGCAGCGGTTTGGGAGTTAACATCAAAATTACATTTCTCGGCCATATCGCATAGATCTCACTGTGAAAAGGCTTAAATGACTTTTTTTAATTAAGTTTGAAGATTGCGCTCAAATCAAATGTCCTAGAACTAAATTTCCAAATTTAACTACTAGATTGTGATAAAATACACTATTGGGTGAAGTTTGGTTGACTTCTGCGCAGCGGTTTGGGAGTTAACATCAAAATTACATTTCTCGGCCATATCGCATAGATCTCACTGTGAAAAGGCTTAAATGGCTTTTTTGACCTAAGTTTGAGGATTGCGCTCAAATCAAATGTCCTATAACCAAATTTCTACATGTAACTACTAGATTGTGATACAATACACTAATGGGTGAAGTTTGGTTGACTTCTGCGCAGCGGTTTGGGAGTTAACATCAAAATTACATTTCTCGGCCATATCGCATAGATCTCACTGTGAAAAGGCTTAAATGGCTTTTTTGACCTAAGTTTAATAATTGCGCTCAAACCAAATGTCCTAGAACCAAATTTTCAAATGTAACTACTAGAATGTGATACAATACACTATTGGGTGAAGTTTGGTTAACTTCTGCACAGCGGTTTGGGAGTTAACATCAAAATTACATTTCTCGGCCATATCGCATAGATCTCACTGTGAAAAGGCTTAAATGGCTTTTTTGAACTAAGTTTGAGGATTGCGCTCAAATCAAATGTCCTAGAACCAAATTTTCACATGTAACTACTAGATTGTGATACAATACACTAATGGGTGAAGTTTGGTTGACTTCTGCGCAGCGGTTTGGGAGTTAACATCAAAATTACATTTCTCGGCCATATCGCATAGATCTCACTGTGAAAAGGCTTAAATGACTTTTTTAATTAAGTTTGATGATTGCGCTCAAACAAAATTTCCTAGAACAAAATTTTCAAATGTAACTACTAGATTGTGATACAATACACTATTGGGTGAAGTTTGGTTGACTTCTGCGCAGCGGTTTGGGAGTTAACATCAAAATTACATTTCTCGGCCATATCGCATAGATCTCACTGTGAAAAGGCTTAAATGACTTTTTTTAATTAAGTTTGAAGATTGCGCTCAAATCAAATGTCCTAGAACTAAATTTCCAAATGTAACTACTAGATTGTGATAAAATACACTATTGGGTGAAGTTTGGTTGACTTCTGCGCAGCGGTTTGGGAGTTAACATCAAAATTACATTTCTCGGCCATATCGCATAGATCTCACTGTGTAAAGGCTTAAATGGCTTTTTTGACCTAAGTTTGAGGATTGCGCTCAAACAAAATGTCCTAGAACAAAATTTTCAAATGTAACTACTAGATTGTGATACAATACACTATTGGGTGAAGTTTGGTTGACTTCTGCGCAGCGGTTTGGGAGTTAACATCAAAATTACATTTCTCGGCCATATCGCATAGATCTCACTGTGAAAAGGCTTAAATGACTTTTTTAATTAAGTTTGATGATTGCGTTCAAACAAAATGTCCTAGAACAAAATTTTCAAATGTAACTACTAGATTGTGATACAATACACTATTGGGTGAAGTTTGGTTGACTTCTGCGCAGCGGTTTGGGAGTTAACATCAAAATTACATTTCTCGGCCATATCGCATAGATCTCACTGTGAAAAGGCTTAAATGGCTTTTTTGAACTAAGTTTGAGGATTGCGCTCAAATCAAATGTCCTAGAACCAAATTTTCACATGTAACTACTAGATTGTGATACAATACACTAATGGGTGAAGTTTGGTTGACTTCTGCGCAGCGGTTTGGGAGTTAACATCAAAATTACATTTCTCGGCCATATCGCATAGATCTCACTGTGAAAAGGCTTAAATGACTTTTTTAACTAAGTTTGATGATTGCGCTCAAACAAAATTTCCTAGAACAAAATTTTCAAATGTAACTACTAGATTGTGATACAATACACTATTGGGTGAAGTTTGGTTGACTTCTCCGCAGCGGTTTGGGAGTTAACATCAAAATTACATTTCTCGGCCATATCGCATAGATCTCATTGTGAAAAGGCTTAAATGGCTTTTTTGACCTAAGTTTAATGATTGCGCTCAAACCAAATGTCCTAGAACGAAATTTTCAAATGTAACTACTAGAATGTGATAAGATACACTATTGGGTGAAGTTTGGTTGACTTCTCCGCAGCGGTTTGGGAGTTAACATCAAAATTACATTTCTCGGCCATATCGCATAGATCTCATTGTGAAAAGGCTTAAATGGCTTTTTTGACCTAAGTTTAATGATTGCGCTCAAACCAAATGTCCTAGAACGAAATTTTCAAATGTAACTACTAGAATGTGATACAATACACTATTGGGTGAAGTTTGGTTGACTTCTGCGCAGCGGTTTGGGAGTTAACATCAAAATTACATTTCTCGGCCATATCGCATAGATCTCACTGTGAAAAGGCTTAAATGGCTTTTTTGACCTAAGTTTAATGATTGCGCTCAAACCAAATGTCCTAGAACCAAATTTTCAAATGTAACTACTAGAATGTGATACAATACACTATTGGGTGAAGTTTGGTTGACTTCTGCGCAGCGGTTTGGGAGTTAACATCAAAATTACATTTCTCGGCCATATCGCATAGATCTCACTGTGAAAAGGCTTAAATGGCTTTTTTGAACTAAGTTTGAGGATTGCGCTCAAATCAAATGTCCTAGAACCAAATTTTCACATGTAACTACTAGATTGTGATACAATACACTAATGGGTGAAGTTTGGTTGACTTCTGCGCAGCGGTTTGGGAGTTAACATCAAAATTACATTTCTCGGCCATATCGCATAGATCTCACTGTGAAAAGGCTTAAATGACTTTTTTAATTAAGTTTGATGATTGCGCTCAAACAAAATTTCCTAGAACAAAATTTTCAAATGTAACTACTAGATTGTGATACAATACACTATTGGGTGAAGTTTGGTTGACTTCTCCGCAGCGGTTTGGGAGTTAACATCAAAATTACATTTCTCGGCCATATCGCATAGATCTCACTGTGAAAAGGCTTAAATGGCTTTTTTGACCTAAGTTTAATGATTGCGCTCAAACCAAATGTCCTAGAACGAAATTTTCAAATGTAACTACTAGAATGTGATACAATACACTATTGGGTGAAGTTTGGTTGACTTCTGCGCAGCGGTTTGGGAGTTAACATCAAAATTACATTTCTCGGCCATATCGCATAGATCTCACTGTGAAAAGGCTTAAATGACTTTTTTTAATTAAGTTTGAAGATTGCGCTCAAATCAAATGTCCTAGAACTAAATTTCCAAATTTAACTACTAGATTGTGATAAAATACACTATTGGGTGAAGTTTGGTTGACTTCTGCGCAGCGGTTTGGGAGTTAACATCAAAATTACATTTCTCGGCCATATCGCATAGATCTCACTGTGAAAAGGCTTAAATGGCTTTTTTGACCTAAGTTTGAGGATTGCGCTCAAATCAAATGTCCTATAACCAAATTTCTACATGTAACTACTAGATTGTGATACAATACACTAATGGGTGAAGTTTGGTTGACTTCTGCGCAGCGGTTTGGGAGTTAACATCAAAATTACATTTCTCGGCCATATCGCATAGATCTCACTGTGAAAAGGCTTAAATGGCTTTTTTGACCTAAGTTTAATAATTGCGCTCAAACCAAATGTCCTAGAACCAAATTTTCAAATGTAACTACTAGAATGTGATACAATACACTATTGGGTGAAGTTTGGTTAACTTCTGCACAGCGGTTTGGGAGTTAACATCAAAATTACATTTCTCGGCCATATCGCATAGATCTCACTGTGAAAAGGCTTAAATGGCTTTTTTGAACTAAGTTTGAGGATTGCGCTCAAATCAAATGTCCTAGAACCAAATTTTCACATGTAACTACTAGATTGTGATACAATACACTAATGGGTGAAGTTTGGTTGACTTCTGCGCAGCGGTTTGGGAGTTAACATCAAAATTACATTTCTCGGCCATATCGCATAGATCTCACTGTGAAAAGGCTTAAATGACTTTTTTAATTAAGTTTGATGATTGCGCTCAAACAAAATTTCCTAGAACAAAATTTTCAAATGTAACTACTAGATTGTGATACAATACACTATTGGGTGAAGTTTGGTTGACTTCTGCGCAGCGGTTTGGGAGTTAACATCAAAATTACATTTCTCGGCCATATCGCATAGATCTCACTGTGAAAAGGCTTAAATGACTTTTTTTAATTAAGTTTGAAGATTGCGCTCAAATCAAATGTCCTAGAACTAAATTTCCAAATGTAACTACTAGATTGTGATAAAATACACTATTGGGTGAAGTTTGGTTGACTTCTGCGCAGCGGTTTGGGAGTTAACATCAAAATTACATTTCTCGGCCATATCGCATAGATCTCACTGTGTAAAGGCTTAAATGGCTTTTTTGACCTAAGTTTGAGGATTGCGCTCAAACAAAATGTCCTAGAACAAAATTTTCAAATGTAACTACTAGATTGTGATACAATACACTATTGGGTGAAGTTTGGTTGACTTCTGCGCAGCGGTTTGGGAGTTAACATCAAAATTACATTTCTCGGCCATATCGCATAGATCTCACTGTGAAAAGGCTTAAATGACTTTTTTAATTAAGTTTGATGATTGCGTTCAAACAAAATGTCCTAGAACAAAATTTTCAAATGTAACTACTAGATTGTGATACAATACACTATTGGGTGAAGTTTGGTTGACTTCTGCGCAGCGGTTTGGGAGTTAACATCAAAATTACATTTCTCGGCCATATCGCATAGATCTCACTGTGAAAAGGCTTAAATGGCTTTTTTGAACTAAGTTTGAGGATTGCGCTCAAATCAAATGTCCTAGAACCAAATTTTCACATGTAACTACTAGATTGTGATACAATACACTAATGGGTGAAGTTTGGTTGACTTCTGCGCAGCGGTTTGGGAGTTAACATCAAAATTACATTTCTCGGCCATATCGCATAGATCTCACTGTGAAAAGGCTTAAATGACTTTTTTAATTAAGTTTGATGATTGCGCTCAAACAAAATTTCCTAGAACAAAATTTTCAAATGTAACTACTAGATTGTGATACAATACACTATTGGGTGAAGTTTGGTTGACTTCTCCGCAGCGGTTTGGGAGTTAACATCAAAATTACATTTCTCGGCCATATCGCATAGATCTCACTGTGAAAAGGCTTAAATGGCTTTTTTGACCTAAGTTTAATGATTGCGCTCAAACCAAATGTCCTAGAACGAAATTTTCAAATGTAACTACTAGAATGTGATACAATACACTATTGGGTGAAGTTTGGTTGACTTCTGCGCAGCGGTTTGGGAGTTAACATCAAAATTACATTTCTCGGCCATATCGCATAGATCTCACTGTGAAAAGGCTTAAATGACTTTTTTTAATTAAGTTTGAAGATTGCGCTCAAATCAAATGTCCTAGAACTAAATTTCCAAATTTAACTACTAGATTGTGATAAAATACACTATTGGGTGAAGTTTGGTTGACTTCTGCGCAGCGGTTTGGGAGTTAACATCAAAATTACATTTCTCGGCCATATCGCATAGATCTCACTGTGAAAAGGCTTAAATGGCTTTTTTGACCTAAGTTTGAGGATTGCGCTCAAATCAAATGTCCTATAACCAAATTTCTACATGTAACTACTAGATTGTGATACAATACACTAATGGGTGAAGTTTGGTTGACTTCTGCGCAGCGGTTTGGGAGTTAACATCAAAATTACATTTCTCGGCCATATCGCATAGATCTCACTGTGAAAAGGCTTAAATGGCTTTTTTGACCTAAGTTTAATAATTGCGCTCAAACCAAATGTCCTAGAACGAAATTTTCAAATGTAACTACTAGAATGTGATACAATACACTATTGGGTGAAGTTTGGTTAACTTCTGCACAGCGGTTTGGGAGTTAACATCAAAATTACATTTCTCGGCCATATCGCATAGATCTCACTGTGAAAAGGCTTAAATGGCTTTTTTGAACTAAGTTTGAGGATTGCGCTCAAATCAAATGTCCTAGAACCAAATTTTCACATGTAACTACTAGATTGTGATACAATACACTAATGGGTGAAGTTTGGTTGACTTCTGCGCAGCGGTTTGGGAGTTAACATCAAAATTACATTTCTCGGCCATATCGCATAGATCTCACTGTGAAAAGGCTTAAATGACTTTTTTAATTAAGTTTGATGATTGCGCTCAAACAAAATTTCCTAGAACAAAATTTTCAAATGTAACTACTAGATTGTGATACAATACACTATTGGGTGAAGTTTGGTTGACTTCTGCGCAGCGGTTTGGGAGTTAACATCAAAATTACATTTCTCGGCCATATCGCATAGATCTCACTGTGAAAAGGCTTAAATGACTTTTTTTAATTAAGTTTGAAGATTGCGCTCAAATCAAATGTCCTAGAACTAAATTTCCAAATGTAACTACTAGATTGTGATAAAATACACTATTGGGTGAAGTTTGGTTGACTTCTGCGCAGCGGTTTGGGAGTTAACATCAAAATTACATTTCTCGGCCATATCGCATAGATCTCACTGTGTAAAGGCTTAAATGGCTTTTTTGACCTAAGTTTGAGGATTGCGCTCAAACAAAATGTCCTAGAACAAAATTTTCAAATGTAACTACTAGATTGTGATACAATACACTATTGGGTGAAGTTTGGTTGACTTCTGCGCAGCGGTTTGGGAGTTAACATCAAAATTACATTTCTCGGCCATATCGCATAGATCTCACTGTGAAAAGGCTTAAATGACTTTTTTAATTAAGTTTGATGATTGCGTTCAAACAAAATGTCCTAGAACAAAATTTTTAAATGTAACTACTAGATTGTGATACAATACACTATTGGGTGAAGTTTGGTTGACTTCTGCGCAGCGGTTTGGGAGTTAACATCAAAATTACATTTCTCGGCCATATGGCATAGATCTCACTGTGAAAAGGCTTAAATGACTTTTTTTAATTAAGTTTGAAGATTGCGCTCAAATCAAATGTCCTAGAACTAAATTTCCAAATGTAACTACTAGATTGTGTTAAAATACACTATTGGGTGAAGTTAGGTTGACTTCTGCCCAGCGGATTGGGAGTTAACATCAAAATTACATTTCTCGGCCATATCGCATAGATCTCACTGTGTAAAGGCTTAAATGGCTTTTTTGACCTAAGTTTGAGGATTGCGCTCAAACAAAATGTCCTAGAACAAAATTTTCAAATGTAACTACTAGATTGTGATACAATACACTATTGGGTGAAGTTTGGTTGACTTCTGCGCAGCGGTTTGGGAGTTAACATCAAAATTACATTTCTCGGCCATATCGCATAGATCTCACTGTGAAAAGGCTTAAATGACTTTTTTAATTAAGTTTGATGATTGCGTTCAAACAAAATGTCCTAGAACAAAATTTTCAAATGTACCTACTAGATTGTGATACAATACACTATTGGGTGAAGTTTGGTTGACTTCTGCGCAGCGGTTTGGGAGTTAACATCAAAATTACATTTCTCGGCCATATCGCATAGATCTCACTGTGAAAAGGCTTAAATGGCTTTTTTGAACTAAGTTTGAGGATTGCGCTCAAATCAAATGTCCTAGAACCAAATTTTCACATGTAACTACTAGATTGTGATACAATACACTAATGGGTGAAGTTTGGTTGACTTCTGCGCAGCGGTTTGGGAGTTAACATCAAAATTACATTTCTCGGCCATATCGCATAGATCTCACTGTGAAAAGGCTTAAATGACTTTTTTAACTAAGTTTGATGATTGCGCTCAAACAAAATTTCCTAGAACAAAATTTTCAAATGTAACTACTAGATTGTGATACAATACACTATTGGGTGAAGTTTGGTTGACTTCTCCGCAGCGGTTTGGGAGTTAACATCAAAATTACATTTCTCGGCCATATCGCATAGATCTCATTGTGAAAAGGCTTAAATGGCTTTTTTGACCTAAGTTTAATGATTGCGCTCAAACCAAATGTCCTAGAACGAAATTTTCAAATGTAACTACTAGAATGTGATACAATACACTATTGGGTGAAGTTTGGTTGACTTCTGCGCAGCGGTTTGGGAGTTAACATCAAAATTACATTTCTCGGCCATATCGCATAGATCTCACTGTGAAAAGGCTTAAATGGCTTTTTTGACCTAAGTTTAATGATTGCGCTCAAACCAAATGTCCTAGAACCAAATTTTCAAATGTAACTACTAGAATGTGATACAATACACTATTGGGTGAAGTTTGGTTGACTTCTGCGCAGCGGTTTGGGAGTTAACATCAAAATTACATTTCTCGGCCATATCGCATAGATCTCACTGTGAAAAGGCTTAAATGGCTTTTTTGAACTAAGTTTGAGGATTGCGCTCAAATCAAATGTCCTAGAACCAAATTTTCACATGTAACTACTAGATTGTGATACAATACACTAATGGGTGAAGTTTGGTTGACTTCTGCGCAGCGGTTTGGGAGTTAACATCAAAATTACATTTCTCGGCCATATCGCATAGATCTCACTGTGAAAAGGCTTAAATGACTTTTTTAATTAAGTTTGATGATTGCGCTCAAACAAAATTTCCTAGAACAAAATTTTCAAATGTAACTACTAGATTGTGATACAATACACTATTGGGTGAAGTTTGGTTGACTTCTCCGCAGCGGTTTGGGAGTTAACATCAAAATTACATTTCTCGGCCATATCGCATAGATCTCACTGTGAAAAGGCTTAAATGGCTTTTTTGACCTAAGTTTAATGATTGCGCTCAAACCAAATGTCCTAGAACGAAATTTTCAAATGTAACTACTAGAATGTGATACAATACACTATTGGGTGAAGTTTGGTTGACTTCTGCGCAGCGGTTTGGGAGTTAACATCAAAATTACATTTCTCGGCCATATCGCATAGATCTCACTGTGAAAAGGCTTAAATGACTTTTTTTAATTAAGTTTGAAGATTGCGCTCAAATCAAATGTCCTAGAACTAAATTTCCAAATTTAACTACTAGATTGTGATAAAATACACTATTGGGTGAAGTTTGGTTGACTTCTGCGCAGCGGTTTGGGAGTTAACATCAAAATTACATTTCTCGGCCATATCGCATAGATCTCACTGTGAAAAGGCTTAAATGGCTTTTTTGACCTAAGTTTGAGGATTGCGCTCAAATCAAATGTCCTATAACCAAATTTCTACATGTAACTACTAGATTGTGATACAATACACTAATGGGTGAAGTTTGGTTGACTTCTGCGCAGCGGTTTGGGAGTTAACATCAAAATTACATTTCTCGGCCATATCGCATAGATCTCACTGTGAAAAGGCTTAAATGGCTTTTTTGACCTAAGTTTAATAATTGCGCTCAAACCAAATGTCCTAGAACCAAATTTTCAAATGTAACTACTAGAATGTGATACAATACACTATTGGGTGAAGTTTGGTTAACTTCTGCACAGCGGTTTGGGAGTTAACATCAAAATTACATTTCTCGGCCATATCGCATAGATCTCACTGTGAAAAGGCTTAAATGGCTTTTTTGAACTAAGTTTGAGGATTGCGCTCAAATCAAATGTCCTAGAACCAAATTTTCACATGTAACTACTAGATTGTGATACAATACACTAATGGGTGAAGTTTGGTTGACTTCTGCGCAGCGGTTTGGGAGTTAACATCAAAATTACATTTCTCGGCCATATCGCATAGATCTCACTGTGAAAAGGCTTAAATGACTTTTTTAATTAAGTTTGATGATTGCGCTCAAACAAAATTTCCTAGAACAAAATTTTCAAATGTAACTACTAGATTGTGATACAATACACTATTGGGTGAAGTTTGGTTGACTTCTGCGCAGCGGTTTGGGAGTTAACATCAAAATTACATTTCTCGGCCATATCGCATAGATCTCACTGTGAAAAGGCTTAAATGACTTTTTTTAATTAAGTTTGAAGATTGCGCTCAAATCAAATGTCCTAGAACTAAATTTCCAAATGTAACTACTAGATTGTGATAAAATACACTATTGGGTGAAGTTTGGTTGACTTCTGCGCAGCGGTTTGGGAGTTAACATCAAAATTACATTTCTCGGCCATATCGCATAGATCTCACTGTGTAAAGGCTTAAATGGCTTTTTTGACCTAAGTTTGAGGATTGCGCTCAAACAAAATGTCCTAGAACAAAATTTTCAAATGTAACTACTAGATTGTGATACAATACACTATTGGGTGAAGTTTGGTTGACTTCTGCGCAGCGGTTTGGGAGTTAACATCAAAATTACATTTCTCGGCCATATCGCATAGATCTCACTGTGAAAAGGCTTAAATGACTTTTTTAATTAAGTTTGATGATTGCGTTCAAACAAAATGTCCTAGAACAAAATTTTCAAATGTAACTACTAGATTGTGATACAATACACTATTGGGTGAAGTTTGGTTGACTTCTGCGCAGCGGTTTGGGAGTTAACATCAAAATTACATTTCTCGGCCATATCGCATAGATCTCACTGTGAAAAGGCTTAAATGGCTTTTTTGAACTAAGTTTGAGGATTGCGCTCAAATCAAATGTCCTAGAACCAAATTTTCACATGTAACTACTAGATTGTGATACAATACACTAATGGGTGAAGTTTGGTTGACTTCTGCGCAGCGGTTTGGGAGTTAACATCAAAATTACATTTCTCGGCCATATCGCATAGATCTCACTGTGAAAAGGCTTAAATGACTTTTTTAACTAAGTTTGATGATTGCGCTCAAACAAAATTTCCTAGAACAAAATTTTCAAATGTAACTACTAGATTGTGATACAATACACTATTGGGTGAAGTTTGGTTGACTTCTCCGCAGCGGTTTGGGAGTTAACATCAAAATTACATTTCTCGGCCATATCGCATAGATCTCATTGTGAAAAGGCTTAAATGGCTTTTTTGACCTAAGTTTAATGATTGCGCTCAAACCAAATGTCCTAGAACGAAATTTTCAAATGTAACTACTAGAATGTGATAAGATACACTATTGGGTGAAGTTTGGTTGACTTCTCCGCAGCGGTTTGGGAGTTAACATCAAAATTACATTTCTCGGCCATATCGCATAGATCTCATTGTGAAAAGGCTTAAATGGCTTTTTTGACCTAAGTTTAATGATTGCGCTCAAACCAAATGTCCTAGAACGAAATTTTCAAATGTAACTACTAGAATGTGATACAATACACTATTGGGTGAAGTTTGGTTGACTTCTGCGCAGCGGTTTGGGAGTTAACATCAAAATTACATTTCTCGGCCATATCGCATAGATCTCACTGTGAAAAGGCTTAAATGGCTTTTTTGACCTAAGTTTAATGATTGCGCTCAAACCAAATGTCCTAGAACCAAATTTTCAAATGTAACTACTAGAATGTGATACAATACACTATTGGGTGAAGTTTGGTTGACTTCTGCGCAGCGGTTTGGGAGTTAACATCAAAATTACATTTCTCGGCCATATCGCATAGATCTCACTGTGAAAAGGCTTAAATGGCTTTTTTGAACTAAGTTTGAGGATTGCGCTCAAATCAAATGTCCTAGAACCAAATTTTCACATGTAACTACTAGATTGTGATACAATACACTAATGGGTGAAGTTTGGTTGACTTCTGCGCAGCGGTTTGGGAGTTAACATCAAAATTACATTTCTCGGCCATATCGCATAGATCTCACTGTGAAAAGGCTTAAATGACTTTTTTAATTAAGTTTGATGATTGCGCTCAAACAAAATTTCCTAGAACAAAATTTTCAAATGTAACTACTAGATTGTGATACAATACACTATTGGGTGAAGTTTGGTTGACTTCTCCGCAGCGGTTTGGGAGTTAACATCAAAATTACATTTCTCGGCCATATCGCATAGATCTCACTGTGAAAAGGCTTAAATGGCTTTTTTGACCTAAGTTTAATGATTGCGCTCAAACCAAATGTCCTAGAACGAAATTTTCAAATGTAACTACTAGAATGTGATACAATACACTATTGGGTGAAGTTTGGTTGACTTCTGCGCAGCGGTTTGGGAGTTAACATCAAAATTACATTTCTCGGCCATATCGCATAGATCTCACTGTGAAAAGGCTTAAATGACTTTTTTTAATTAAGTTTGAAGATTGCGCTCAAATCAAATGTCCTAGAACTAAATTTCCAAATTTAACTACTAGATTGTGAT
The DNA here is from genome assembly GCF_030265065.1 of Corythoichthys intestinalis. Lineage (NCBI taxonomy): Eukaryota > Metazoa > Chordata > Actinopteri > Syngnathiformes > Syngnathidae > Corythoichthys > Corythoichthys intestinalis. The sequence goes on along the minus strand of NW_026651595.1, from coordinate 756,053 downwards.
AAAATACACTATTGGGTGAAGTTTGGTTGACTTCTGCGCAGCGGTTTGGGAGTTAACATCAAAATTACATTTCTCGGCCATATCGCATAGATCTCACTGTGAAAAGGCTTAAATGGCTTTTTTGACCTAAGTTTGAGGATTGCGCTCAAATCAAATGTCCTATAACCAAATTTCTACATGTAACTACTAGATTGTGATACAATACACTAATGGGTGAAGTTTGGTTGACTTCTGCGCAGCGGTTTGGGAGTTAACATCAAAATTACATTTCTCGGCCATATCGCATAGATCTCACTGTGAAAAGGCTTAAATGGCTTTTTTGACCTAAGTTTAATAATTGCGCTCAAACCAAATGTCCTAGAACCAAATTTTCAAATGTAACTACTAGAATGTGATACAATACACTATTGGGTGAAGTTTGGTTAACTTCTGCACAGCGGTTTGGGAGTTAACATCAAAATTACATTTCTCGGCCATATCGCATAGATCTCACTGTGAAAAGGCTTAAATGGCTTTTTTGAACTAAGTTTGAGGATTGCGCTCAAATCAAATGTCCTAGAACCAAATTTTCACATGTAACTACTAGATTGTGATACAATACACTAATGGGTGAAGTTTGGTTGACTTCTGCGCAGCGGTTTGGGAGTTAACATCAAAATTACATTTCTCGGCCATATCGCATAGATCTCACTGTGAAAAGGCTTAAATGACTTTTTTAATTAAGTTTGATGATTGCGCTCAAACAAAATTTCCTAGAACAAAATTTTCAAATGTAACTACTAGATTGTGATACAATACACTATTGGGTGAAGTTTGGTTGACTTCTGCGCAGCGGTTTGGGAGTTAACATCAAAATTACATTTCTCGGCCATATCGCATAGATCTCACTGTGAAAAGGCTTAAATGACTTTTTTTAATTAAGTTTGAAGATTGCGCTCAAATCAAATGTCCTAGAACTAAATTTCCAAATGTAACTACTAGATTGTGATAAAATACACTATTGGGTGAAGTTTGGTTGACTTCTGCGCAGCGGTTTGGGAGTTAACATCAAAATTACATTTCTCGGCCATATCGCATAGATCTCACTGTGTAAAGGCTTAAATGGCTTTTTTGACCTAAGTTTGAGGATTGCGCTCAAACAAAATGTCCTAGAACAAAATTTTCAAATGTAACTACTAGATTGTGATACAATACACTATTGGGTGAAGTTTGGTTGACTTCTGCGCAGCGGTTTGGGAGTTAACATCAAAATTACATTTCTCGGCCATATCGCATAGATCTCACTGTGAAAAGGCTTAAATGACTTTTTTAATTAAGTTTGATGATTGCGTTCAAACAAAATGTCCTAGAACAAAATTTTCAAATGTAACTACTAGATTGTGATACAATACACTATTGGGTGAAGTTTGGTTGACTTCTGCGCAGCGGTTTGGGAGTTAACATCAAAATTACATTTCTCGGCCATATCGCATAGATCTCACTGTGAAAAGGCTTAAATGGCTTTTTTGAACTAAGTTTGAGGATTGCGCTCAAATCAAATGTCCTAGAACCAAATTTTCACATGTAACTACTAGATTGTGATACAATACACTAATGGGTGAAGTTTGGTTGACTTCTGCGCAGCGGTTTGGGAGTTAACATCAAAATTACATTTCTCGGCCATATCGCATAGATCTCACTGTGAAAAGGCTTAAATGACTTTTTTAACTAAGTTTGATGATTGCGCTCAAACAAAATTTCCTAGAACAAAATTTTCAAATGTAACTACTAGATTGTGATACAATACACTATTGGGTGAAGTTTGGTTGACTTCTCCGCAGCGGTTTGGGAGTTAACATCAAAATTACATTTCTCGGCCATATCGCATAGATCTCATTGTGAAAAGGCTTAAATGGCTTTTTTGACCTAAGTTTAATGATTGCGCTCAAACCAAATGTCCTAGAACGAAATTTTCAAATGTAACTACTAGAATGTGATAAGATACACTATTGGGTGAAGTTTGGTTGACTTCTGCGCAGCGGTTTGGGAGTTAACATCAAAATTACATTTCTCGGCCATATCGCATAGATCTCACTGTGAAAAGGCTTAAATGACTTTTTTTAATTAAGTTTGAAGATTGCGCTCAAATCAAATGTCCTAGAACTAAATTTCCAAATGTAACTACTAGAATGTGATAAAATACACTATTGGGTGAAGTTTGGTTGACTTCTGCGCAGCGGTTTGGGAGTTAACATCAAAATTACATTTCTCGGCCATATCGCATAGATCTCACTGTGAAAAGGCTTAAATGGCTTTTTTGACCTAAGTTTGAGGATTGCGCTCAAATCAAATGTCCTAGAACCAAATTTCCACATGTAACTACTAGATTGTGATACAATACACTAATGGGTGAAGTTTGGTTGACTTCTGCGCAGCGGTTTGGGAGTTATCAAAATTACATTTCTCGGCCATATCGCATAGATCTCACTGTGAAAAGGCTTAAATGACTTTTTTAATTAAGTTTGATGATTGCGTTCAAACAAAATGTCCTAGAACAAAATTTTCAAATGTAACTACTAGATTGTGATACAATACACTATTGGGTGAAGTTTGGTTGACTTCTGCGCAGCGGTTTGGGAGTTAACATCAAAATTACATTTCTCGGCCATATCGCATAGATCTCACTGTGAAAAGGCTTAAATGACTTTTTTAATTAAGTTTGATGATTGCGTTCAAACAAAATGTCCTAGAACAAAATTTTCAAATGTAACTACTAGATTGTGATACAATACACTATTGGGTGAAGTTTGGTTGACTTCTGCGCAGCGGTTTGGGAGTTAACATCAAAATTACATTTCTCGGCCATATCGCATAGATCTCACTGTGAAAAGGCTTAAATGGCTTTTTTGACCTAAGTTTGAGGATTGCGCTCAAATCAAATGTCCTAGAACCAAATTTTCACATGTAACTACTAGATTGTGATACAATACACTAATGGGTGAAGTTTAGTTGACTTCTGCGCAGCGGTTTGGGAGTTAACATCAAAATTACATTTCTCGGCCATATCGCATAGATCTCACTGTGAAAAGGCTTAAATGACTTTTTTAATTAAGTTTGATGATTGCGCTCAAACAAAATTTCCTAGAACAAAATTTTCAAATGTAACTACTAGATTGTGATACAATACACTATTGGGTGAAGTTTGGTTGACTTCTCCGCAGCGGTTTGGGAGTTAACATCAAAATTACATTTCTCGGCCATATCGCATAGATCTCATTGTGAAAAGGCTTAAATGGCTTTTTTGACCTAAGTTTAATGATTGCGCTCAAACCAAATGTCCTAGAACGAAATTTTCAAATGTAACTACTAGAATGTGATACAATACACTATTGGGTGAAGTTTGGTTGACTTCTGCGCAGCGGTTTGGGAGTTAACATCAAAATTACATTTCTCGGCCATATCGCATAGATCTCACTGTGAAAAGGCTTAAATGACTTTTTTTAATTAAGTTTGAAGATTGCGCTCAAATCAAATGTCCTAGAACTAAATTTCCAAATGTAACTACTAGATTGTGATAAAATACACTATTGGGTGAAGTTTGGTTGACTTCTGCGCAGCGGTTTGGGAGTTAACATCAAAATTACATTTCTCGGCCATATCGCATAGATCTCACTGTGAAAAGGCTTAAATGGCTTTTTTGACCTAAGTTTGAGGATTGCGCTCAAATCAAATGTCCTATAACCAAATTTCCACATGTAACTACTAGATTGTGATACAATACACTAATGGGTGAAGTTTGGTTGACTTCTGCGCAGCGGTTTGGGAGTTATCAAAATTACATTTCTCGGCCATATCGCATAGATCTCACTGTGAAAAGGCTTAAATGACTTTTTTAATTAAGTTTGATGATTGCGTTCAAACAAAATGTCCTAGAACAAAATTTTCAAATGTAACTACTAGATTGTGATACAATACACTATTGGGTGAAGTTTGGTTGACTTCTGCGCAGCGGTTTGGGAGTTAACATCAAAATTACATTTCTCAGCCATATCGCATAGATCTCACTGTGAAAAGGCTTAAATGGCTTTTTTGACCTAAGTTTAATAATTGCGCTCAAACCAAATGTCCTAGAACGAAATTTTCAAATGTAACTACTAGAATGTGATACAATACACTATTGGGTGAAGTTTGGTTGACTTCTGCGCAGCGGTTTGGGAGTTAACATCAAAATTACATTTCTCGGCCATATCGCATAGATCTCACTGTGAAAAGGCTTAAATGGCTTTTTTGACCTAAGTTTGAGGATTGCGCTCAAATCAAATGTCCTAGAACCAAATTTCTACATGTAACTACTAGATTGTGATACAATACACTAATGGGTGAAGTTTGGTTTACTTCTGCGCAGCGGTTTGGGAGTTAACATAAAAATTACATTTCTCGGCCATATCAGATAGATCTCACTGTGAAAAGGCTTAAATGGCTTTTTTGACCTAAGTTTAATGATTGCGCTCAAACCAAATGTCCTAGAACGAAAATTTAAAATGTAACTACTATAATGTGATACAATACACTATTGGGTGAAGTTTGGTTGACTTCTGCGCAGCGGTTTGGGAGTTAACATCAAAATTACATTTCTCGGCCATATCGCATAGATCTCACTGTGAAAAGGCTTAAATGGCTTTTTTGACCTAAGATTGAGGATTGCGCTCAAATCAAATGTCCTAGAACCAAATTTTCACATGTAACTACTAGATTGTGATACAATACACTAATGGGTGAAGTTTGGTTGACTTCTGCGCAGCGGTTTGGGAGTTAACATCAAAATTACATTTCTCGGCCATATCGCATAGATCTCACTGTGAAAAGGCTTAAATGGCTTTTTTGACCTAAGTTTGAGGATTGCGCTCAAATCAAATGTCCTATAACCAAATTTCCACATGTAACTACTAGATTGTGATACAATACACTAATGGGTGAAGTTTGGTTGACTTCTGCGCAGCGGTTTGGGAGTTAACATCAAAATTACATTTCTCGGCCATATCGCATAGATCTCACTGTGAAAAGGCTTAAATGACTTTTTTAATTAAGTTTGATGATTGCGTTCAAACAAAATGTCCTAGAACAAAATTTTCAAATGTAACTACTAGATTGTGATACAATACACTATTGGGTGAAGTTTGGTTGACTTCTGCGCAGCGGTTTGGGAGTTAACATCAAAATTACATTTCTCGGCCATATCGCATAGATCTCACTGTGAAAAGGCTTAAATGACTTTTTTAATTAAGTTTGATGATTGCGTTCAAACAAAATGTCCTAGAACAAAATTTTCAAATGTAACTACTAGATTGTGATACAATACACTATTGGGTGAAGTTTGGTTGACTTCTGCGCAGCGGTTTGGGAGTTAACATCAAAATTACATTTCTCAGCCATATCGCATAGATCTCACTGTGAAAAGGCTTAAATGGCTTTTTTGACCTAAGTTTAATAATTGCGCTCAAACCAAATGTCCTAGAACGAAATTTTCAAATGTAACTACTAGAATGTGATACAATACACTATTGGGTGAAGTTTGGTTGACTTCTGCGCAGCGGTTTGGGAGTTAACATCAAAATTACATTTCTCGGCCATATCGCATAGATCTCACTGTGAAAAGGCTTAAATGGCTTTTTTGACCTAAGTTTGAGGATTGCGCTCAAATCAAATGTCCTAGAACCAAATTTCTACATGTAACTACTAGATTGTGATACAATACACTAATGGGTGAAGTTTGGTTTACTTCTGCGCAGCGGTTTGGGAGTTAACATAAAAATTACATTTCTCGGCCATATCAGATAGATCTCACTGTGAAAAGGCTTAAATGGCTTTTTTGACCTAAGTTTAATGATTGCGCTCAAACCAAATGTCCTAGAACGAAAATTTAAAATGTAACTACTATAATGTGATACAATACACTATTGGGTGAAGTTTGGTTGACTTCTGCGCAGCGGTTTGGGAGTTAACATCAAAATTACATTTCTCGGCCATATCGCATAGATCTCACTGTGAAAAGGCTTAAATGGCTTTTTTGACCTAAGTTTGAGGATTGCGCTCAAATCAAATGTCCTAGAACCAAATTTTCACATGTAACTACTAGATTGTGATACAATACACTAATGGGTGAAGTTTGGTTGACTTCTGCGCAGCGGTTTGGGAGTTAACATCAAAATTACATTTCTCGGCCATATCGCATAGATCTCACTGTGAAAAGGCTTAAATGACTTTTTTAATTAAGTTTGATGATTGCGCTCAAACAAAATTTCCTAGAACAAAATTTTCAAATGTAACTACTAGATTGTGATACAATACACTATTGGGTGAAGTTTGGTTGACTTCTGCGCAGCGGTTTGGGAGTTAACATCAAAATTACATTTCTCGGCCATATCGCATAGATCTCACTGTGAAAAGGCTTAAATGGCTTTTTTGACCTAAGTTTAATGATTGCGCTCAAACCAAATGTCCTAGAACCAAATTTTCAAATGTAACTACTAGAATGTGATACAATACACTATTGGGTGAAGTTTGGTTGACTTCTGCGCAGCGGTTTGGGAGTTAACATCAAAATTACATTTCTCGGCCATATCGCATAGATCTCACTGTGAAAAGGCTTAAATGGCTTTTTTGAACTAAGTTTGAGGATTGCGCTCAAATCAAATGTCCTAGAACCAAATTTTCACATGTAACTACTAGATTGTGATACAATACACTAATGGGTGAAGTTTGGTTGACTTCTGCGCAGCGGTTTGGGAGTTAACATCAAAATTACATTTCTCGGCCATATCGCATAGATCTCACTGTGAAAAGGCTTAAATGACTTTTTTAATTAAGTTTGATGATTGCGCTCAAACAAAATTTCCTAGAACAAAATTTTCAAATGTAACTACTAGATTGTGATACAATACACTATTGGGTGAAGTTTGGTTGACTTCTCCGCAGCGGTTTGGGAGTTAACATCAAAATTACATTTCTCGGCCATATCGCATAGATCTCACTGTGAAAAGGCTTAAATGGCTTTTTTGACCTAAGTTTAATGATTGCGCTCAAACCAAATGTCCTAGAACGAAATTTTCAAATGTAACTACTAGAATGTGATACAATACACTATTGGGTGAAGTTTGGTTGACTTCTGCGCAGCGGTTTGGGAGTTAACATCAAAATTACATTTCTCGGCCATATCGCATAGATCTCACTGTGAAAAGGCTTAAATGACTTTTTTTAATTAAGTTTGAAGATTGCGCTCAAATCAAATGTCCTAGAACTAAATTTCCAAATTTAACTACTAGATTGTGATAAAATACACTATTGGGTGAAGTTTGGTTGACTTCTGCGCAGCGGTTTGGGAGTTAACATCAAAATTACATTTCTCGGCCATATCGCATAGATCTCACTGTGAAAAGGCTTAAATGGCTTTTTTGACCTAAGTTTGAGGATTGCGCTCAAATCAAATGTCCTATAACCAAATTTCTACATGTAACTACTAGATTGTGATACAATACACTAATGGGTGAAGTTTGGTTGACTTCTGCGCAGCGGTTTGGGAGTTAACATCAAAATTACATTTCTCGGCCATATCGCATAGATCTCACTGTGAAAAGGCTTAAATGGCTTTTTTGACCTAAGTTTAATAATTGCGCTCAAACCAAATGTCCTAGAACGAAATTTTCAAATGTAACTACTAGAATGTGATACAATACACTATTGGGTGAAGTTTGGTTAACTTCTGCACAGCGGTTTGGGAGTTAACATCAAAATTACATTTCTCGGCCATATCGCATAGATCTCACTGTGAAAAGGCTTAAATGGCTTTTTTGAACTAAGTTTGAGGATTGCGCTCAAATCAAATGTCCTAGAACCAAATTTTCACATGTAACTACTAGATTGTGATACAATACACTAATGGGTGAAGTTTGGTTGACTTCTGCGCAGCGGTTTGGGAGTTAACATCAAAATTACATTTCTCGGCCATATCGCATAGATCTCACTGTGAAAAGGCTTAAATGACTTTTTTAATTAAGTTTGATGATTGCGCTCAAACAAAATTTCCTAGAACAAAATTTTCAAATGTAACTACTAGATTGTGATACAATACACTATTGGGTGAAGTTTGGTTGACTTCTGCGCAGCGGTTTGGGAGTTAACATCAAAATTACATTTCTCGGCCATATCGCATAGATCTCACTGTGAAAAGGCTTAAATGACTTTTTTTAATTAAGTTTGAAGATTGCGCTCAAATCAAATGTCCTAGAACTAAATTTCCAAATGTAACTACTAGATTGTGATAAAATACACTATTGGGTGAAGTTTGGTTGACTTCTGCGCAGCGGTTTGGGAGTTAACATCAAAATTACATTTCTCGGCCATATCGCATAGATCTCACTGTGTAAAGGCTTAAATGGCTTTTTTGACCTAAGTTTGAGGATTGCGCTCAAACAAAATGTCCTAGAACAAAATTTTCAAATGTAACTACTAGATTGTGATACAATACACTATTGGGTGAAGTTTGGTTGACTTCTGCGCAGCGGTTTGGGAGTTAACATCAAAATTACATTTCTCGGCCATATCGCATAGATCTCACTGTGAAAAGGCTTAAATGACTTTTTTAATTAAGTTTGATGATTGCGTTCAAACAAAATGTCCTAGAACAAAATTTTTAAATGTAACTACTAGATTGTGATACAATACACTATTGGGTGAAGTTTGGTTGACTTCTGCGCAGCGGTTTGGGAGTTAACATCAAAATTACATTTCTCGGCCATATGGCATAGATCTCACTGTGAAAAGGCTTAAATGACTTTTTTTAATTAAGTTTGAAGATTGCGCTCAAATCAAATGTCCTAGAACTAAATTTCCAAATGTAACTACTAGATTGTGTTAAAATACACTATTGGGTGAAGTTAGGTTGACTTCTGCCCAGCGGATTGGGAGTTAACATCAAAATTACATTTCTCGGCCATATCGCATAGATCTCACTGTGTAAAGGCTTAAATGGCTTTTTTGACCTAAGTTTGAGGATTGCGCTCAAACAAAATGTCCTAGAACAAAATTTTCAAATGTAACTACTAGATTGTGATACAATACACTATTGGGTGAAGTTTGGTTGACTTCTGCGCAGCGGTTTGGGAGTTAACATCAAAATTACATTTCTCGGCCATATCGCATAGATCTCACTGTGAAAAGGCTTAAATGACTTTTTTAATTAAGTTTGATGATTGCGTTCAAACAAAATGTCCTAGAACAAAATTTTCAAATGTACCTACTAGATTGTGATACAATACACTATTGGGTGAAGTTTGGTTGACTTCTGCGCAGCGGTTTGGGAGTTAACATCAAAATTACATTTCTCGGCCATATCGCATAGATCTCACTGTGAAAAGGCTTAAATGGCTTTTTTGAACTAAGTTTGAGGATTGCGCTCAAATCAAATGTCCTAGAACCAAATTTTCACATGTAACTACTAGATTGTGATACAATACACTAATGGGTGAAGTTTGGTTGACTTCTGCGCAGCGGTTTGGGAGTTAACATCAAAATTACATTTCTCGGCCATATCGCATAGATCTCACTGTGAAAAGGCTTAAATGACTTTTTTAACTAAGTTTGATGATTGCGCTCAAACAAAATTTCCTAGAACAAAATTTTCAAATGTAACTACTAGATTGTGATACAATACACTATTGGGTGAAGTTTGGTTGACTTCTCCGCAGCGGTTTGGGAGTTAACATCAAAATTACATTTCTCGGCCATATCGCATAGATCTCATTGTAAAAAGGCTTAAATGGCTTTTTTGACCTAAGTTTAATGATTGCGCTCAAACCAAATGTCCTAGAACGAAATTTTCAAATGTAACTACTAGAATGTGATACAATACACTATTGGGTGAAGTTTGGTTGACTTCTGCGCAGCGGTTTGGGAGTTAACATCAAAATTACATTTCTCGGCCATATCGCATAGATCTCACTGTGAAAAGGCTTAAATGACTTTTTTTAATTAAGTTTGAAGATTGCGCTCAAATCAAATGTCCTAGAACCAAATTTCCACATGTAACTACTAGATTGTGATACAATACACTAATGGGTGAAGTTTGGTTGACTTCTGCGCAGCGGTTTGGGAGTTATCAAAATTACATTTCTCGGCCATATCGCATAGATCTCACTGTGAAAAGGCTTAAATGACTTTTTTAATTAAGTTTGATGATTGCGTTCAAACAAAATGTCCTAGAACAAAATTTTCAAATGTAACTACTAGATTGTGATACAATACACTATTGGGTGAAGTTTGGTTGACTTCTGCGCAGCGGTTTGGGAGTTAACATCAAAATTACATTTCTCGGCCATATCGCATAGATCTCACTGTGAAAAGGCTTAAATGACTTTTTTAATTAAGTTTGATGATTGCGTTCAAACAAAATGTCCTAGAACAAAATTTTCAAATGTAACTACTAGATTGTGATACAATACACTATTGGGTGAAGTTTGGTTGACTTCTGCGCAGCGGTTTGGGAGTTAACATCAAAATTACATTTCTCGGCCATATCGCATAGATCTCACTGTGAAAAGGCTTAAATGGCTTTTTTGACCTAAGTTTGAGGATTGCGCTCAAATCAAATGTCCTAGAACCAAATTTTCACATGTAACTACTAGATTGTGATACAATACACTAATGGGTGAAGTTTAGTTGACTTCTGCGCAGCGGTTTGGGAGTTAACATCAAAATTACATTTCTCGGCCATATCGCATAGATCTCACTGTGAAAAGGCTTAAATGACTTTTTTAATTAAGTTTGATGATTGCGCTCAAACAAAATTTCCTAGAACGAAATTTTCAAATGTAACTACTAGATTGTGATACAATACACTATTGGGTGAAGTTTGGTTGACTTCTGCGCAGCGGTTTGGGAGTTAACATCAAAATTACATTTCTCGGCCATATCGCATAGATCTCACTGTGAAAAGGCTTAAATGACTTTTTTTAATTAAGTTTGAAGATTGCGCTCAAATCAAATGTCCTAGAACTAAATTTCCAAATGTAACTACTAGATTGTGATAAAATACACTATTGGGTGAAGTTTGGTTGACTTCTGCGCAGCGGTTTGGGAGTTAACATCAAAATTACATTTCTCGGCCATATCGCATAGATCTCACTGTGTAAAGGCTTAAATGGCTTTTTTGACCTAAGTTTGAGGATTGCGCTCAAACAAAATGTCCTAGAACAAAATTTTCAAATGTAACTACTAGATTGTGATACAATACACTATTGGGTGAAGTTTGGTTGACTTCTGCGCAGCGGTTTGGGAGTTAACATCAAAATTACATTTCTCGGCCATATCGCATAGATCTCACTGTGAAAAGGCTTAAATGACTTTTTTAATTAAGTTTGATGATTGCGTTCAAACAAAATGTCCTAGAACAAAATTTTTAAATGTAACTACTAGATTGTGATACAATACACTATTGGGTGAAGTTTGGTTGACTTCTGCGCAGCGGTTTGGGAGTTAACATCAAAATTACATTTCTCGGCCATATCGCATAGATCTCACTGTGAAAAGGCTTAAATGGCTTTTTTGAACTAAGTTTGAGGATTGCGCTCAAATCAAATGTCCTAGAACCAAATTTTCACATGTAACTACTAGATTGTGATACAATACACTAATGGGTGAAGTTTGGTTGACTTCTGCGCAGCGGTTTGGGAGTTAACATCAAAATTACATTTCTCGGCCATATCGCATAGATCTCACTGTGAAAAGGCTTAAATGACTTTTTTAATTAAGTTTGATGATTGCGCTCAAACAAAATTTCCTAGAACAAAATTTTCAAATATAACTACTAGATTGTGATACAATACACTATTGGGTGAAGTTTGGTTGACTTCTCCGCAGCGGTTTGGGAGTTAACATCAAAATTACATTTCTCGGCCATATCGCATAGATCTCACTGTGAAAAGGCTTAAATGGCTTTTTTGACCTAAGTTTAATGATTGCGCTCAAACCAAATGTCCTAGAACGAAATTTTCAAATGTAACTACTAGAATGTGATACAATACACTATTGGGTGAAGTTTGGTTGACTTCTGCGCAGCGGTTTGGGAGTTAACATCAAAATTACATTTCTCGGCCATATCGCATAGATCTCACTGTGAAAAGGCTTAAATGACTTTTTTTAATTAAGTTTGAAGATTGCGCTCAAATCAAATGTCCTAGAACTAAATTTCCAAATGTAACTACTAGATTGTGATAAAATACACTATTGGGTGAAGTTTGGTTGACTTCTGCGCAGCGGTTTGGGAGTTGACATCAAAATTACATTTCTCGGCCATATCGCATAGATCTCACTGTGAAAAGGCTTAAATGGCTTTTTTGACCTAAGTTTGAGGATTGCGCTCAAATCAAATGTCCTATAACCAAATTTCTACATGTAACTACTAGATTGTGATACAATACACTAATGGGTGAAGTTTGGTTGACTTCTGCGCAGCGGTTTGGGAGTTAACATCAAAATTACATTTCTCGGCCATATCGCATAGATCTCACTGTGAAAAGGCTTAAATGGCTTTTTTGACCTAAGTTTAATAATTGCGCTCAAACCAAATGTCCTAGAACCAAATTTTCAAATGTAACTACTAGAATGTGATACAATACACTATTGGGTGAAGTTTGGTTAACTTCTGCACAGCGGTTTGGGAGTTAACATCAAAATTACATTTCTCGGCCATATCGCATAGATCTCACTGTGAAAAGGCTTAAATGGCTTTTTTGAACTAAGTTTGAGGATTGCGCTCAAATCAAATGTCCTAGAACCAAATTTTCACATGTAACTACTAGATTGTGATACAATACACTAATGGGTGAAGTTTGGTTGACTTCTGCGCAGCGGTTTGGGAGTTAACATCAAAATTACATTTCTCGGCCATATCGCATAGATCTCACTGTGAAAAGGCTTAAATGACTTTTTTAATTAAGTTTGATGATTGCGCTCAAACAAAATTTCCTAGAACAAAATTTTCAAATGTAACTACTAGATTGTGATACAATACACTATTGGGTGAAGTTTGGTTGACTTCTGCGCAGCGGTTTGGGAGTTAACATCAAAATTACATTTCTCGGCCATATGGCATAGATCTCACTGTGAAAAGGCTTAAATGACTTTTTTTAATTAAGTTTGAAGATTGCGCTCAAACAAAATGTCCTAGAACAAAATTTTCAAATGTAACTACTAGATTGTGATACTATTGGGTGAAGTTTGGTTGACTTCTGCGCAGCGGTTTGGGAGTTAACATCAAAATTACATTTCTCGGCCATATCGCATAGATCTCACTGTGAAAAGGCTTAAATGACTTTTTTTAATTAAGTTTGAAGATTGCGCTCAAATCAAATGTCCTAGAACTAAATTTCCAAATGTAACTACTAGATTGTGATAAAATACACTATTGGGTGAAGTTTGGTTGACTTCTGCGCAGCGGTTTGGGAGTTAACATCAAAATTACATTTCTCGGCCATATCGCATAGATCTCACTGTGTAAAGGCTTAAATGGCTTTTTTGACCTAAGTTTGAGGATTGCGCTCAAACAAAATGTCCTAGAACAAAATTTTCAAATGTAACTACTAGATTGTGATACAATACACTATTGGGTGAAGTTTGGTTGACTTCTGCGCAGCGGTTTGGGAGTTAACATCAAAATTACATTTCTCGGCCATATCGCATAGATCTCACTGTGAAAAGGCTTAAATGACTTTTTTAATTAAGTTTGATGATTGCGTTCAAACAAAATGTCCTAGAACAAAATTTTTAAATGTAACTACTAGATTGTGATACAATACACTATTGGGTGAAGTTTGGTTGACTTCTGCGCAGCGGTTTGGGAGTTAACATCAAAATTACATTTCTCGGCCATATCGCATAGATCTCACTGTGAAAAGGCTTAAATGGCTTTTTTGAACTAAGTTTGAGGATTGCGCTCAAATCAAATGTCCTAGAACCAAATTTTCACATGTAACTACTAGATTGTGATACAATACACTAATGGGTGAAGTTTGGTTGACTTCTGCGCAGCGGTTTGGGAGTTAACATCAAAATTACATTTCTCGGCCATATCGCATAGATCTCACTGTGAAAAGGCTTAAATGACTTTTTTAATTAAGTTTGATGATTGCGCTCAAACAAAATTTCCTAGAACAAAATTTTCAAATATAACTACTAGATTGTGATACAATACACTATTGGGTGAAGTTTGGTTGACTTCTCCGCAGCGGTTTGGGAGTTAACATCAAAATTACATTTCTCGGCCATATCGCATAGATCTCACTGTGAAAAGGCTTAAATGGCTTTTTTGACCTAAGTTTAATGATTGCGCTCAAACCAAATGTCCTAGAACGAAATTTTCAAATGTAACTACTAGAATGTGATACAATACACTATTGGGTGAAGTTTGGTTGACTTCTGCGCAGCGGTTTGGGAGTTAACATCAAAATTACATTTCTCGGCCATATCGCATAGATCTCACTGTGAAAAGGCTTAAATGACTTTTTTTAATTAAGTTTGAAGATTGCGCTCAAATCAAATGTCCTAGAACTAAATTTCCAAATGTAACTACTAGATTGTGATAAAATACACTATTGGGTGAAGTTTGGTTGACTTCTGCGCAGCGGTTTGGGAGTTGACATCAAAATTACATTTCTCGGCCATATCGCATAGATCTCACTGTGAAAAGGCTTAAATGGCTTTTTTGACCTAAGTTTGAGGATTGCGCTCAAATCAAATGTCCTATAACCAAATTTCTACATGTAACTACTAGATTGTGATACAATACACTAATGGGTGAAGTTTGGTTGACTTCTGCGCAGCGGTTTGGGAGTTAACATCAAAATTACATTTCTCGGCCATATCGCATAGATCTCACTGTGAAAAGGCTTAAATGGCTTTTTTGACCTAAGTTTAATAATTGCGCTCAAACCAAATGTCCTAGAACCAAATTTTCAAATGTAACTACTAGAATGTGATACAATACACTATTGGGTGAAGTTTGGTTAACTTCTGCACAGCGGTTTGGGAGTTAACATCAAAATTACATTTCTCGGCCATATCGCATAGATCTCACTGTGAAAAGGCTTAAATGGCTTTTTTGAACTAAGTTTGAGGATTGCGCTCAAATCAAATGTCCTAGAACCAAATTTTCACATGTAACTACTAGATTGTGATACAATACACTAATGGGTGAAGTTTGGTTGACTTCTGCGCAGCGGTTTGGGAGTTAACATCAAAATTACATTTCTCGGCCATATCGCATAGATCTCACTGTGAAAAGGCTTAAATGACTTTTTTAATTAAGTTTGATGATTGCGCTCAAACAAAATTTCCTAGAACAAAATTTTCAAATGTAACTACTAGATTGTGATACAATACACTATTGGGTGAAGTTTGGTTGACTTCTGCGCAGCGGTTTGGGAGTTAACATCAAAATTACATTTCTCGGCCATATGGCATAGATCTCACTGTGAAAAGGCTTAAATGACTTTTTTTAATTAAGTTTGAAGATTGCGCTCAAACAAAATGTCCTAGAACAAAATTTTCAAATGTAACTACTAGATTGTGATACTATTGGGTGAAGTTTGGTTGACTTCTGCGCAGCGGTTTGGGAGTTAACATCAAAATTACATTTCTCGGCCATATCGCATAGATCTCACTGTGAAAAGGCTTAAATGACTTTTTTTAATTAAGTTTGAAGATTGCGCTCAAATCAAATGTCCTAGAACTAAATTTCCAAATGTAACTACTAGATTGTGATAAAATACACTATTGGGTGAAGTTTGGTTGACTTCTGCGCAGCGGTTTGGGAGTTAACATCAAAATTACATTTCTCGGCCATATCGCATAGATCTCACTGTGTAAAGGCTTAAATGGCTTTTTTGACCTAAGTTTGAGGATTGCGCTCAAACAAAATGTCCTAGAACAAAATTTTCAAATGTAACTACTAGATTGTGATACAATACACTATTGGGTGAAGTTTGGTTGACTTCTGCGCAGCGGTTTGGGAGTTAACATCAAAATTACATTTCTCGGCCATATCGCATAGATCTCACTGTGAAAAGGCTTAAATGACTTTTTTAATTAAGTTTGATGATTGCGTTCAAACAAAATGTCCTAGAACAAAATTTTTAAATGTAACTACTAGATTGTGATACAATACACTATTGGGTGAAGTTTGGTTGACTTCTGCGCAGCGGTTTGGGAGTTAACATCAAAATTACATTTCTCGGCCATATCGCATAGATCTCACTGTGAAAAGGCTTAAATGGCTTTTTTGAACTAAGTTTGAGGATTGCGCTCAAATCAAATGTCCTAGAACCAAATTTTCACATGTAACTACTAGATTGTGATACAATACACTAATGGGTGAAGTTTGGTTGACTTCTGCGCAGCGGTTTGGGAGTTAACATCAAAATTACATTTCTCGGCCATATCGCATAGATCTCACTGTGAAAAGGCTTAAATGACTTTTTTAATTAAGTTTGATGATTGCGCTCAAACAAAATTTCCTAGAACAAAATTTTCAAATATAACTACTAGATTGTGATACAATACACTATTGGGTGAAGTTTGGTTGACTTCTCCGCAGCGGTTTGGGAGTTAACATCAAAATTACATTTCTCGGCCATATCGCATAGATCTCACTGTGAAAAGGCTTAAATGGCTTTTTTGACCTAAGTTTAATGATTGCGCTCAAACCAAATGTCCTAGAACGAAATTTTCAAATGTAACTACTAGAATGTGATACAATACACTATTGGGTGAAGTTTGGTTGACTTCTGCGCAGCGGTTTGGGAGTTAACATCAAAATTACATTTCTCGGCCATATCGCATAGATCTCACTGTGAAAAGGCTTAAATGACTTTTTTTAATTAAGTTTGAAGATTGCGCTCAAATCAAATGTCCTAGAACTAAATTTCCAAATGTAACTACTAGATTGTGATAAAATACACTATTGGGTGAAGTTTGGTTGACTTCTGCGCAGCGGTTTGGGAGTTGACATCAAAATTACATTTCTCGGCCATATCGCATAGATCTCACTGTGAAAAGGCTTAAATGGCTTTTTTGACCTAAGTTTGAGGATTGCGCTCAAATCAAATGTCCTATAACCAAATTTCTACATGTAACTACTAGATTGTGATACAATACACTAATGGGTGAAGTTTGGTTTACTTCTGCGCAGCGGTTTGGGAGTTAACATCAAAATTACATTTCTCGGCCATATCGCATAGATCTCACTGTGAAAAGGCTTAAATGGCTTTTTTGACCTAAGTTTAATAATTGCGCTCAAACCAAATGTCCTAGAACGAAATTTTCAAATGTAACTACTAGAATGTGATACAATACACTATTGGGTGAAGTTTGGTTGACTTCTGCGCAGCGGTTTGGGAGTTAACATCAAAATTACATTTCTCGGCCATATCGCATAGATCTCACTGTGAAAAGGCTTAAATGACTTTTTTAATTAAGTTTGATGATTGCGTTCAAACAAAATGTCCTAGAACAAAATTTTCAAATGTAACTACTAGATTGTGATACAATACACTATTGGGTGAAGTTTGGTTTACTTCTGCGCAGCGGTTTGGGAGTTAACATCAAATTTACATTTCTCGGCCATATCGCATAGATCTCACTGTGAAAAGGCTTACATGGCTTTTTTGACCTAAGTTTGAGGATTGCGCTCAAATCAAATGTCCTAGAACCAAATTTCCACATGTAACTACTAGATTGTGATACAATACACTAATGGGTGAAGTTTGGTTGACTTCTGCGCAGCGGTTTGGGAGTTAACATCAAAATTACATTTCTCGGCCATATCGCATAGATCTCACTGTGAAAAGGCTTAAATGGCTTTTTTGACCTAAGTTTGAGGATTGCGCTCAAACAAAATTTCCTAGAACGAAATTTTCAAATGTAACTACTAGATTGTGATACAATACACTATTGGGTGAAGTTTGGTTGACTTCTGCGCAGCGGTTTGAGAGTTAACATCAAAATTACATTTCTCGGCCATATCGCATAGATCTCACTGTGAAAAGGCTTAAATGACTTTTTTAATTAAGTTTGATGATTGCGTTCAAACAAAATGTCCTAGAACAAAATTTTCAAATGTAACTACTAGATTGTGATACAATACACTATTGGGTGAAGTTTGGTTGACTTCTGCGCAGCGGTTTGGGAGTTAACATCAAAATTACATTTCTCGGCCATATCGCATAGATCTCACTGTGAAAAGGCTTAAATGACTTTTTTAATTAAGTTTAATGATTGCGCTCAAACCAAATGTCCTAGAACGAAATTTTCAAATGTAACTACTAGAATGTGATACAATACACTATTGGGTGAAGTTTAGTTGACTTCTGCGCAGCGGTTTGGGATTTAACATCAAAATTACATTTCTCGGCCATATCGCATAGATCTCACTGTGAAAAGGCTTAAATGACTTTTTTTAATTAAGTTTGATGATTGCGTTCAAACAAAATGTCCTAGAACAAAATTTTCAAATGTAACTACTAGATTGTGATACAATACACTATTGGGTGAAGTTTGGTTTACGTCTGCGCAGCGGTTTGGGAGTTAACATCAAAATTACATTTCTCGGCCATATCGCATAGATCTCACTGTGAAAAGGCTTAAATGGCTTTTTTGACCTAAGTTTAATGATTGCGCTCAAACCAAATGTCCTAGAACGAAATTTTCAAATGTAACTACTAGAATGTGATACAATACACTATTGGGTGAAGTTTGGTTGACTTCTGCGCAGCGGTTTGGGAGTTAACATCAAAATTACATTTCTCGGCCATATCGCATAGATCTCACTGTGAAAAGGCTTAAATGGCTTTTTTGACCTAAGTTTGAGGATTGCGCTCAAATCAAATGTCCTAGAACCAAATTTCCACATGTAACTACTAGATTGTGATACAATACACTAATGGGTGAAGTTTGGTTGACTTCTGCGCAGCGGTTTGGGAGTTAACATCAAAATTACATTTCTCGGCCATATCGCATAGATCTCACTGTGAAAAGGCTTAAATGGCTTTTTTGACCTAAGTTTGAGGATTGCGCTCAAATCAAATGTCCAATAACCAAATTTCCACATGTAACTACTAGATTGTGATACAATACACTAATGGATGAAGTTTGGTTGACTTCTGCGCAGCGGTTTGGGAGTTAACATCAAAATTACATTTCTCGGCCATATCGCATAGATCTCACTGTGAAAAGGCTTAAATGGCTTTTTTGACCTAAGTTTGAGGATTGCGCTCAAACAAAATTTCCTAGAACAAAATTTTCAAATGTAACTACTAGATTGTGATACAATACACTATTGGGTGAAGTTTGGTTGACTTCTGCGCAGCGGTTTGGGAGTTAACATCAAAATTACATTTCTCGGCCATATCGCATAGATCTCACTGTGAAAAGGCTTAAATGACTTTTTTAATTAAGTTTGATGATTGCGTTCATACAAAATGTCCTAGAACAAAATTTTCAAATGTAACTACTAGATTGTGATACAATACACTATTGGGTGAAGTTTGGTTGACTTCTGCGCAGCGGTTTGGGAGTTAACATCAAAATTACATTTCTCGGCCATATCGCATAGATCTCACTGTGAAAAGGCTTAAATGACTTTTTTAATTAAGTTTAATGATTGCGCTCAAACCAAATGTCCTAGAATGAAATTTTCAAATGTAACTACTAGAATGTGATACAATACACTATTGGGTGAAGTTTAGTTGACTTCTGCGCAGCGGTTTGGGATTTAACATCAAAATTACATTTCTCGGCCATATCGCATAGATCTCACTGTGAAAAGGCTTAAATGACTTTTTTAATTAAGTTTGATGATTGCGTTCAAACAAAATGTCCTAGAACAAAATTTTCAAATGTAACTACTAGATTGTGATACAATACACTATTGGGTGAAGTTTGGTTTACTTCTGCGCAGCGGTTTGGGAGTTAACATCAAAATTACATTTCTCGGCCATATCGCATAGATCTCACTGTGAAAAGGCTTAAATGACTTTTTTAATTAAGTTTAATGATTGCGCTCGAACCAAATGTCCTAGAACGAAATTTTCAAATGTAACTACTAGAATGTGATACAATACACTATTGGGTGAAGTTTAGTTGACTTCTGCGCAGCGGTTTGGGAGTTAACATCAAAATTACTTTTCTCGGCCATATCGCATAGATCTCACTGTGAAAAGGCTTAAATGGCTTTTTTGACCTAAGTTTGAGGATTGCGCTCAAATCAAATGTCCTAGAACCAAATTTCCACATGTAACTACTAGATTGTGATACAATAAACTAATGGGTGAAGTTTGGTTGACTTCTGCGCAGCGGTTTGGGAGTTAACATCAAAATTACATTTCTCGGCCATATCGCATAGATCTCACTGTGAAAAGGCTTAAATGGCTTTTTTGACCTAAGTTTGAGGATTGCGCTCAAATCAAATGTCCTAGAACCAAATTTCCACATGTAACTACTAGATTGTGATACAATACACTAATGGGTGAAGTTTGGTTGACTTCTGCGCAGCGGTTTGGGAGTTAACATCAAAATTACATTTCTCGGCCATATCGCATAGATCTCACTGTGAAAAGGCTTAAATGGCTTTTTTGACCTAAGTTTGAGGATTGCGCTCAAATCAAATGTCCAATAACCAAATTTCCACATGTAACTACTAGATTGTGATACAATACACTAATGGATGAAGTTTGGTTGACTTCTGCGCAGCGGTTTGGGAGTTAACATCAAAATTACATTTCTCGGCCATATCGCATAGATCTCACTGTGAAAAGGCTTAAATGACTTTTTTAATTAAGTTTGATGATTGCGTTCATACAAAATGTCCTAGAACAAAATTTTCAAATGTAACTACTAGATTGTGATACAAAACACTATTGGGTGAAGTTTGGTTGACTTCTGCGCAGCGGTTTGGGAGTTAACATCAAAATTACATTTCTCGGCCATATCGCATAGATCTCACTGTGAAAAGGCTTAAATGGCTTTTTTGACCTAAGTTTGAGGATTGCGCTCAAATCAAATGTCCTAGAACCAAATTTCCACATGTAATTACTAGATTGTGATACAATACACTAATGGGTGAAGTTTGGTTGACTTCTGCGCAGCGGTTTGGGAGTTAACATCAAAATTACATTTCTCGGCCATATCGCATAGATCTCACTGTGAAAAGGCTTAAATGGCTTTTTTGACCTAAGTTTGAGGATTGCGCTCAAACAAAATTTCCTAGAACGAAATTTTCAAATGTAACTACTAGATTGTGATACAATACACTATTGGGTGAAGTTTGGTTGACTTCTGCGCAGCGGTTTGAGAGTTAACATCAAAATTACATTTCTCGGCCATATCGCATAGATCTCACTGTGAAAATGCTTAAATGACTTTTTTAATTAAGTTTGATGATTGCGTTCAAACAAAATGTCCTAGAACAAAATTTTCAAATGTAACTACTAGATTGTGATACAATACACTATTGGGTGAAGTTTGGTTGACTTCTGCGCAGCGGTTTGGGAGTTAACATCAAAATTACATTTCTCGGCCATATCGCATAGATCTCACTGTGAAAAGGCTTAAATGACTTTTTTAATTAAGTTTAATGATTGCGCTCAAACCAAATGTCCTAGAACGAAATTTTCAAATGTAACTACTAGAATGTGATACAATACACTATTGGGTGAAGTTTAGTTGACTTCTGCGCAGCGGTTTGGGATTTAACATCAAAATTACATTTCTCGGCCATATCGCATAGATCTCACTGTGAAAAGGCTTAAATGACTTTTTTAATTAAGTTTGATGATTGCGTTCAAACAAAATGTCCTAGAACAAAATTTTCAAATGTAACTACTAGATTGTGATACAATACACTATTGGGTGAAGTTTGGTTTACGTCTGCGCAGCGGTTTGGGAGTTAACATCAAAATTACATTTCTCGGCCATATCGCATAGATCTCACTGTGAAAAGGCTTAAATGGCTTTTTTGACCTAAGTTTAATGATTGCGCTCAAACCAAATGTCCTAGAACGAAATTTTCAAATGTAACTACTAGAATGTGATACAATACACTATTGGGTGAAGTTTGGTTGACTTCTGCGCAGCGGTTTGGGAGTTAACATCAAAATTACATTTCTCGGCCATATCGCATAGATCTCACTGTGAAAAGGCTTAAATGGCTTTTTTGACCTAAGTTTGAGGATTGCGCTCAAATCAAATGTCCTAGAACCAAATTTCAACATGTAACTACTAGATTGTGATACAATACACTAATGGGTGAAGTTTGGTTGACTTCTGCGCAGCGGTTTGGGAGTTAACATCAAAATTACATTTCTCGGCCATATCGCATAGATCTCACTGTGAAAAGGCTTAAATGGCTTTTTTGACCTAAGTTTGAGGATTGCGCTCAAATCAAATGTCCAATAACCAAATTTCCACATGTAACTACTAGATTGTGATACAATACACTAATGGATGAAGTTTGGTTGACTTCTGCGCAGCGGTTTGGGAGTTAACATCAAAATTACATTTCTCGGCCATATCGCATAGATCTCACTGTGAAAAGGCTTAAATGACTTTTTTAATTAAGTTTGATGATTGCGTTCATACAAAATGTCCTAGAACAAAATTTTCAAATGTAACTACTAGATTGTGATACAATACACTATTGGGTGAAGTTTGGTTGACTTCTGCGCAGCGGTTTGGGAGTTAACATCAAAATTACATTTCTCGGCCATATCGCATAGATCTCACTGTGAAAAGGCTTAAATGACTTTTTTAATTAAGTTTGATGATTGCGTTCAAACAAAATGTCCTAGAACAAAATTTTCAAATGTAACTACTAGATTGTGATACAATACACTATTGGGTGAAGTTTGGTTGACTTCTGCGCAGCGGTTTGGTAGTTAACATCAAAATTACATTTCTCGGCCATATCGCATAGATCTCACTGTGAAAAGGCTTAAATGACTTTTTTAATTAAGTTTAATGATTGCGCTCAAACCAAATGTCCTAGAACGAAATTTTCAAATGTAACTACTAGAATGTGATACAATACACTATTGGGTGAAGTTTAGTTGACTTCTGCGCAGCGGTTTGGGATTTAACATCAAAATTACATTTCTCGGCCATATCGCATAGATCTCACTGTGAAAAGGCTTAAATGACTTTTTTAATTAAGTTTGATGATTGCGTTCAAACAAAATGTCCTAGAACAAAATTTTCAAATGTAACTACTAGATTGTGATACAATACACTATTGGGTGAAGTTTGGTTTACGTCTGCGCAGCGGTTTGGGAGTTAACATCAAAATTACATTTCTCGGCCATATCGCATAGATCTCACTGTGAAAAGGCTTAAATGGCTTTTTTGACCTAAGTTTAATGATTGCGCTCAAACCAAATGTCCTAGAACGAAATTTTCAAATGTAACTACTAGAATGTGATACAATACACTATTGGGTGAAGTTTGGTTGACGTCTGCGCAGCGGTTTGGGAGTTAACATCAAAATTACATTTCTCGGCCATATCGCATAGATCTCACTGTGAAAAGGCTTAAATGGCTTTTTTGACCTAAGTTTGAGGATTGCGCTCAAATCAAATGTCCTAGAACCAAATTTCCACATGTAACTACTAGATTGTGATACAATACACTAATGGGTGAAGTTTGGTTGACTTCTTCGCAGCGGTTTGGGAGTTAACATCAAAATTACATTTCTCGGCCATATCGCATAGATCTCACTGTGAAAAGGCTTAAATGGCTTTTTTGACCTAAGTTTGAGGATTGCGCTCAAATCAAATGTCCAATAACCAAATTTCCACATGTAACTACTAGATTGTGATACAATACACTAATGGATGAAGTTTGGTTGACTTCTGCGCAGCGGTTTGGGAGTTAACATCAAAATTACATTTCTCGGCCATATCGCATAGATCTCACTGTGAAAAGGCTTAAATGACTTTTTTAATTAAGTTTGATGATTGCGTTCATACAAAATGTCCTAGAACAAAATTTTCAAATGTAACTACTAGATTGTGATACAATACACATTTGGGTGAAGTTTGGTTGACTTCTGCGCAGCGATTTGGGAGTTAACATCAAAATTACATTTCTTGGCCATATCGCATAGATCTCACTGTGAAAAGGCTTAAATGACTTTTTTAATTAAGTTTGATGATTGCGTTCAAACAAAATGTCCTAGAACAAAATTTTCAAATGTAACTACTAGATTGTGATACAATACACTATTGGGTGAAGTTTGGTTGACTTCTGCGCAGCGGTTTGGGAGTTAACATCAAAATTACATTTCTCGGCCATATCGCATAGATCTCACTGTGAAAAGGCTTAAATGACTTTTTTAATTAAGTTTAATGATTGCGCTCAAACCAAATGTCCTAGAACGAAATTTTCAAATGTAACTACTAGAATGTGATACAATACACTATTGGGTGAAGTTTAGTTGACTTCTGCGCAGCGGTTTGGGATTTAACATCAAAATTACATTTCTCGGCCATATCGCATAGATCTCACTGTGAAAAGGCTTAAATGACTTTTTTAATTAAGTTTGATGATTGCGTTCAAACAAAATGTCCTAGAACAAAATTTTCAAATGTAACTACTAGATTGTGATACAATACACTATTGGGTGAAGTTTGGTTTACGTCTGCGCAGCGGTTTGGGAGTTAACATCAAAATTACATTTCTCGGCCATATCGCATAGATCTCACTGTGAAAAGGCTTAAATGGCTTTTTTGACCTAAGTTTAATGATTGCGCTCAAACCAAATGTCCTAGAACGAAATTTTCAAATGTAACTACTAGAATGTGATACAATACACTATTGGGTGAAGTTTGGTTGACTTCTGCGCAGCGGTTTGGGAGTTAACATCAAAATTACATTTCTCGGCCATATCGCATAGATCTCACTGTGAAAAGGCTTAAATGGCTTTTTTGACCTAAGTTTGAGGATTGCGCTCAAATCAAATGTCCTAGAACCAAATTTCCACATGTAACTACTAGATTGTGATACAATACACTAATGGGTGAAGTTTGGTTGACTTCTGCGCAGCGGTTTGGGAGTTAACATCAAAATTACATTTCTCGGCCATATCGCATAGATCTCACTGTGAAAAGGCTTAAATGGCTTTTTTGACCTAAGTTTGAGGATTGCGCTCAAATCAAATGTCCAATAACCAAATTTCCACATGTAACTACTAGATTGTGATACAATACACTAATGGATGAAGTTTGGTTGACTTCTGCGCAGCGGTTTGGGAGTTAACATCAAAATTACATTTCTCGGCCATATCGCATAGATCTCACTGTGAAAAGGCTTAAATGACTTTTTTAATTAAGTTTGATGATTGCGTTCATACAAAATGTCCTAGAACAAAATTTTCAAATGTAACTACTAGATTGTGATACAATACACTATTGGGTGAAGTTTGGTTGACCTCTG
Source organism: Corythoichthys intestinalis (assembly GCF_030265065.1). Taxonomy (NCBI): domain Eukaryota; kingdom Metazoa; phylum Chordata; class Actinopteri; order Syngnathiformes; family Syngnathidae; genus Corythoichthys; species Corythoichthys intestinalis. Next base: position 730,544 of record NW_026651595.1, on the reverse strand, counting down.
CGCAGCGGTTTGGGAGTTAACATCAAAATTACATTTCTCGGCCATATCGCATAGATCTCACTGTGAAAAGGCTTAAATGGCTTTTTTGACCTAAGTTTGAGGATTGCGCTCAAATCAAATGTCCTAGAACCAAATTTCCACATGTAATTACTAGATTGTGATACAATACACTAATGAATGAAGTTTGGTTGACTTCTGCGCAGCGGTTTGGGAGTTAACATCAAAATTACATTTCTCGGCCATATCGCATAGATCTCACTGTGAAAAGGCTTAAATGGCTTTTTTGACCTAAGTTTGAGGATTGCGCTCAAACAAAATTTCCTAGAACAAAATTTTCAAATGTAACTACTAGATTGTGATACAATACACTATTGGGTGAAGTTTGGTTGACTTCTGCGCAGCGGTTTGGGAGTTAACATCAAAATTACATTTCTCGGCCATATCGCATAGATCTCACTGTGAAAAGGCTTAAATGACTTTTTTAATTAAGTTTGATGATTGCGTTCAAACAAAATGTCCTAGAACAAAATTTTCAAATGTAACTACTAGATTGTGATACAATACACTATTGGGTGAAGTTTGGTTGACTTCTGCGCAGCGGTTTGGGAGTTAACATCAAAATTACATTTCTCGGCCATATCGCATAGATCTCACTGTGAAAAGGCTTAAATGACTTTTTTAATTAAGTTTAATGATTGCGCTCAAACCAAATGTCCTAGAACGAAATTTTCAAATGTAACTACTAGAATGTGATACAATACACTATTGGGTGAAGTTTAGTTGACTTCTGCGCAGCGGTTTGGGATTTAACATCAAAATTTCATTTCTCGGCCATATCGCATAGATCTCACTGTGAAAAGGCTTAAATGACTTTTTTAATTAAGTTTGATGATTGCGTTCAAACAAAATGTCCTAGAACAAAATTTTCAAATGTAACTACTAGATTGTGATACAATACACTATTGGGTGAAGTTTGGTTGACTTCTGCGCAGCGGTTTGGGAGTTAACATCAAAATTACATTTCTTGGCCATATCGCATAGATCTCACTGTGAAAAGGCTTAAATGGCTTTTTTGACCTAAGTTTGAGGATTGCGCTCAAATCAAATGTCCTAGAACCAAATTTCCACATGTAACTACTAGATTGTGATACAATACACTAATGGGTGAAGTTTGGTTTACTTCTGCGCAGCGGTTTGGGAGTTAACATCAAAATTACATTTCTCGGCCATATCGCATAGATCTCACTGTGAAAAGGCTTAAATGGCTTTTTTGACCTAAGTTTAATAATTGCGCTCAAACCAAATGTCCTAGAACGAAATTTTAAAATGTAACTACTAGAATGTGATACAATACACTATTGGGTGAAGTTTGGTTGACTTCTGCGCAGCGGTTTGGGAGTTAACATCAAAATTACATTTCTTGGCCATATCGCATAGATCTCACTGTGAAAAGGCTTAAATGGCTTTTTTGACCTAAACTTAATGAATGCGCTCAAACCAAATGTCCTAGAACGAAATTTTCAAATGTAACTACTAGAATGTGATACAATACACTATTGGGTGAAGTTTGGTTGACTTCTGCGCAGCGGTTTGGGAGTTAACATCAAAATTACATTTCTTGGCCATATCGCATAGATCTCACTGTGAAAAGGCTTAAATGGCTTTTTTGACCTAAGTTTGAGGATTGCGCTCAAACAAAATGTCCTAGAACAAAATTTTCAAATGTAACTACTAGATTGTGATACAATACACTATTGGGTGAAGTTTGGTTGACTTCTGCGCAGCGGTTTGGGAGTTAACATCAAAATTACATTTCTCGGCCATATCGCATAGATCTCACTGTGAAAAGGCTTAAATGACTTTTTTAATTAAGTTTGATGATTGCGTTCAAATCAAATGTCCTAGAACCAAATTTCCACATGTAACTACTAGATTGTGATACAATACACTAATGGGTGAAGTTTGGTTGACTTCTGCGCAGCGGTTTGGGAGTTAACATCAAAATTACATTTCTCGGCCATATCGCATAGATCTCACTGTGAAAAGGCTTAAATGGCTTTTTTGACCTAAGTTTGAGGATTGCGCTCAAATCAAATGTCCAATAACCAAATTTCCACATGTAACTACTAGATTGTGATACAATACACTAATGGATGAAGTTTGGTTGACTTCTGCGCAGCGGTTTGGGAGTTAACATCAAAATTACATTTCTCGGCCATATCGCATAGATCTCACTGTGAAAAGGCTTAAATGACTTTTTTAATTAAGTTTGATGATTGCGTTCATACAAAATGTCCTAGAACAAAATTTTCAAATGTAACTACTAGATTGTGATACAATACACTATTGGGTGAAGTTTGGTTGACCTCTGCGCAGCGGTTTGGGAGTTAACATCAAAATTACATTTCTCGGCCATATCGCATAGATCTCACTGTGAAAAGGCTTAAATGGCTTTTTTGACCTAAGTTTGAGGATTGCGCTCAAATCAAATGTCCTAGAACCAAATTTCCACATGTAATTACTAGATTGTGATACAATACACTAATGAATGAAGTTTGGTTGACTTCTGCGCAGCGGTTTGGGAGTTAACATCAAAATTACATTTCTCGGCCATATCGCATAGATCTCACTGTGAAAAGGCTTAAATGGCTTTTTTGACCTAAGTTTGAGGATTGCGCTCAAACAAAATTTCCTAGAACAAAATTTTCAAATGTAACTACTAGATTGTGATACAATACACTATTGGGTGAAGTTTGGTTGACTTCTGCGCAGCGGTTTGGGAGTTAACATCAAAATTACATTTCTCGGCCATATCGCATAGATCTCACTGTGAAAAGGCTTAAATGACTTTTTTAATTAAGTTTGATGATTGCGTTCAAACAAAATGTCCTAGAACAAAATTTTCAAATGTAACTACTAGATTGTGATACAATACACTATTGGGTGAAGTTTGGTTGACTTCTGCGCAGCGGTTTGGGAGTTAACATCAAAATTACATTTCTCGGCCATATCGCATAGATCTCACTGTGAAAAGGCTTAAATGACTTTTTTAATTAAGTTTAATGATTGCGCTCAAACCAAATGTCCTAGAACGAAATTTTCAAATGTAACTACTAGAATGTGATACAATACACTATTGGGTGAAGTTTAGTTGACTTCTGCGCAGCGGTTTGGGATTTAACATCAAAATTACATTTCTCGGCCATATCGCATAGATCTCACTGTGAAAAGGCTTAAATGACTTTTTTAATTAAGTTTGATGATTGCGTTCAAACAAAATGTCCTAGAACAAAATTTTCAAATGTAACTACTAGATTGTGATACAATACACTATTGGGTGAAGTTTGGTTGACTTCTGCGCAGCGGTTTGGGAGTTAACATCAAAATTACATTTCTTGGCCATATCGCATAGATCTCACTGTGAAAAGGCTTAAATGGCTTTTTTGACCTAAGTTTGAGGATTGCGCTCAAATCAAATGTCCTAGAACCAAATTTCCACATGTAACTACTAGATTGTGATACAATACACTAATGGGTGAAGTTTGGTTTACTTCTGCGCAGCGGTTTGGGAGTTAACATCAAAATTACATTTCTCGGCCATATCGCATAGATCTCACTGTGAAAAGGCTTAAATGGCTTTTTTGACCTAAGTTTAATAATTGCGCTCAAACCAAATGTCCTAGAACGAAATTTTAAAATGTAACTACTAGAATGTGATACAATACACTATTGGGTGAAGTTTGGTTGACTTCTGCGCAGCGGTTTGGGAGTTAACATCAAAATTACATTTCTTGGCCATATCGCATAGATCTCACTGTGAAAAGGCTTAAATGGCTTTTTTGACCTAAACTTAATGAATGCGCTCAAACCAAATGTCCTAGAACGAAATTTTCAAATGTAACTACTAGAATGTGATACAATACACTATTGGGTGAAGTTTGGTTGACTTCTGCGCAGCGGTTTGGGAGTTAACATCAAAATTACATTTCTCGGCCATATCGCATAGATCTCACTGTGAAAAGGCTTAAATGGCTTTTTTGACCTAAGTTTGAGGATTGCGCTCAAACAAAATGTCCTAGAACAAAATTTTCAAATGTAACTACTAGATTGTGATACAATACACTATTGGGTGAAGTTTGGTTGACTTCTGCGCAGCGGTTTGGGAGTTAACATCAAAATTACATTTCTCGGCCATATCGCATAGATCTCACTGTGAAAAGGCTTAAATGACTTTTTTAATTAAGTTTGATGATTGCGTTCAAACAAAATGTCCTAGAACAAAATTTTCAAATGTAACTACTAGATTGTGATACAATACACTATTGGGTGAAGTTTGGTTGACTTCTGCGCAGCGGTTTGGGAGTTAACATCAAAATTACATTTCTCGGCCATATCGCATAGATCTCACTGTGAAAAGGCTTAAATGGCTTTTTTGACCTAAGTTTAATGATTGCGCTCAAACCAAATGTCCTAGAACGAAATTTTCAAATGTAACTACTAGAATGTGATACAATACACTATTGGGTGAATTTTGGTTGACTTCTGCTCAGCGGTTTGGGAGTTAACATCAAAATTACATTTCTCGGCCATATCGCATAGATCTCACTGTGAAAAGGCTTAAATGGCTTTTTTAATTAAGTTTAATGATTGCGCTCAAACCAAATGTCCTAGAACGAAATTTTCAAATGTAACTACTAGAATGTGATACAATACACTATTGGGTGAAGTTTAGTTGACTTCTGCGCAGCGGTTTGGGAGTTAACATCAAAATTACATTTCTCGGCCATATCGCATAGATCTCACTGTGAAAAGGCTTAAATGGCTTTTTTGACCTAAGTTTAATGATTGCGCTCAAACCAAATGTCCTAGAACGAAATTTTCAAATGTAACTACTAGAATGTGATACAATACACTATTGGGTGAAGTTTGGTTGACTTCTGCGCAGCGGTTTGGGAGTTAACATCAAAATTACATTTCTCGGCCATATCGCATAGATCTCACTGTGAAAAGGCTTAAATGACTTTTTTTAATTAAGTTTGAAGATTGCGCTCAAATCAAATGTCCTAGAACCAAATTTCCACATGTAACTACTAGATTGTGATACAATACACTAATGGGTGAAGTTTGGTTTACTTCTGCGCAGCGGTTTGGGAGTTAACATCAAAATTACATTTCTCGGCCATATCGCATAGATCTCACTGTGAAAAGGCTTAAATGGCTTTTTTGACCTAAGTTTGAGGATTGCGCTCAAATCAAATGTCCTAGAACCAAATTTCCACATGTAATTACTAGATTGTGATACAATACACTAATGAATGAAGTTTGGTTGACTTCTGCGCAGCGGTTTGGGAGTTAACATCAAAATTACATTTCTCGGCCATATCGCATAGATCTCACTGTGAAAAGGCTTAAATGGCTTTTTTGACCTAAGTTTGAGGATTGCGCTCAAACAAAATTTCCTAGAACAAAATTTTCAAATGTAACTACTAGATTGTGATACAATACACTATTGGGTGAAGTTTGGTTGACTTCTGCGCAGCGGTTTGGGAGTTAACATCAAAATTACATTTCTCGGCCATATCGCATAGATCTCACTGTGAAAAGGCTTAAATGACTTTTTTAATTAAGTTTGATGATTGCGTTCAAACAAAATGTCCTAGAACAAAATTTTCAAATGTAACTACTAGAATGTGATACAATACACTATTGGGTGAAGTTTGGTTGACTTCTGCGCAGCGGTTTGGGAGTTAACATCAAAATTACATTTCTCGGCCATATCGCATAGATCTCACTGTGAAAAGGCTTAAATGACTTTTTTAATTAAGTTTAATGATTGCGCTCAAACCAAATGTCCTAGAACGAAATTTTCAAATGTAACTACTAGAATGTGATACAATACACTATTGGGTGAAGTTTAGTTGACTTCTGCGCAGCGGTTTGGGATTTAACATCAAAATTACATTTCTCGGCCATATCGCATAGATCTCACTGTGAAAAGGCTTAAATGACTTTTTTAATTAAGTTTGATGATTGCGTTCAAACAAAATGTCCTAGAACAAAATTTTCAAATGTAACTACAAGATTGTGATACAATACACTATTGGGTGAAGTTTAGTTGACTTCTGCGCAGCGGTTTGGGAGTTAACATCAAAATTACATTTCTCGGCCATATCGCATAGATCTCACTGTGAAAAGGCTTAAATGGCTTTTTTGACCTAAGTTTGAGGATTGCGCTCAAATCAAATGTCCTAGAACCAAATTTCCACATGTAACTACTAGATTGTGATACAATACACTAATGGGTGAAGTTTGGTTTACTTCTGCGCAGCGGTTTGGGAGTTAACATCAAAATTACATTTCTCGGCCATATCGCATAGATCTCACTGTGAAAAGGCTTAAATGGCTTTTTTGACCTAAGTTTAATAATTGCGCTCAAACCAAATGTCCTAGAACGAAATTTTCAAATGTAACTACTAGAATGTGATACAATACACTATTGGGTGAAGTTTAGTTGACTTCTGCGCAGCGGTTTGGGAGTTAACATCAAAATTACATTTCTCGGCCATATCGCATAGATCTCACTGTGAAAAGGCTTAAATGGCTTTTTTGACCTAAGTTTAATGATTGCGCTCAAACCAAATGTCCTAGAACGAAATTTTCAAATGTAACTACTAGAATGTGATACAATACACTATTGGGTGAAGTTTGGTTGACTTCTGCGCAGCGGTTTGGGAGTTAACATCAAAATTACATTTCTCGGCCATATCGCATAGATCTCACTGTGAAAAGGCTTAAATGACTTTTTTTAATTAAGTTTGAAGATTGCGCTCAAATCAAATGTCCTAGAACCAAATTTCCACATGTAACTACTAGATTGTGATACAATACACTAATGGGTGAAGTTTGGTTTACTTCTGCGCAGCGGTTTGGGAGTTAACATCAAAATTACATTTCTCGGCCATATCGCATAGATCTCACTGTGAAAAGGCTTAAATGGCTTTTTTGACCTAAGTTTAATAATTGCGCTCAAACCAAATGTCCTAGAACGAAATTTTCAAATGTAACTAATAGAATGTGATACAATACACTATTGGGTGAAGTTTGGTTGACTTCTGCGCAGCGGTTTGGGAGTTAACATCAAAATTACATTTCTTGGCCATATCGCATAGATCTCACTGTGAAAAGGCTTAAATGGCTTTTTTGACCTAAACTTAATGATTGCGCTCAAACCAAATGTCCTAGAACGAAATTTTCAAATGTAACTACTAGAATGTGATACAATACACTATTGGGTGAAGTTTGGTTGACTTCTGCGCAGCGGTTTGGGAGTTAACATCAAAATTACATTTCTCGGCCATATCGCATAGATCTCACTGTGAAAAGGCTTAAATGGCTTTTTTGACCTAAGTTTGAGGATTGCGCTCAAACAAAATGTCCTAGAACAAAATTTTCAAATGTAACTACTAGATTGTGATACAATACACTATTGGGTGAAGTTTGGTTGACTTCTGCGCAGCGGTTTGGGAGTTAACATCAAAATTACATTTCTCGGCCATATCGCATAGATCTCACTGTGAAAAGGCTTAAATGACTTTTTTAATTAAGTTTGATGATTGCGTTCAAACAAAATGTCCTAGAACAAAATTTTCAAATGTAACTACTAGATTGTGATACAATACACTATTGGGTGAAGTTTGGTTGACTTCTGCGCAGCGGTTTGGGAGTTAACATCAAAATTACATTTCTCGGCCATATCGCATAGATCTCACTGTGAAAAGGCTTAAATGGCTTTTTTGACCTAAGTTTAATGATTGCGCTCAAACCAAATGTCCTAGAACGAAATTTTCAAATGTAACTACTAGAATGTGATACAATACACTATTGGGTGAAGTTTGGTTGACTTCTGCGCAGCGGTTTGGGAGTTAACATCAAAATTACATTTCTCGGCCATATCGCATAGATCTCACTGTGAAAAGGCTTAAATGACTTTTTTAATTAAGTTTGATGATTGCGTTCAAACAAAATGTCCTAGAACAAAATTTTCAAATGTAACTACTAGATTGTGATACAATACACTATTGGGTGAAGTTTGGTTGACTTCTGCGCAGCGGTTTGGGAGTTAACATCAAAATTACATTTCTCGGCCATATCGCATAGATCTCACTGTGAAAAGGCTTAAATGACTTTTTTAATTAAGTTTAATGATTGCGCTCAAACCAAATGTCCTAGAACGAAATTTTCAAATGTAACTACTAGAATGTGATACAATACACTATTGGGTGAAGTTTAGTTGACTTCTGCGCAGCGGTTTGGGATTTAACATCAAAATTACATTTCTCGGCCATATCGCATAGATCTCACTGTGAAAAGGCTTAAATGACTTTTTTAATTAAGTTTGATGATTGCGTTCAAACAAAATGTCCTAGAACAAAATTTTCAAATGTAACTACTAGATTGTGATACAATACACTATTGGGTGAAGTTTGGTTTACTTCTGCGCAGCGGTTTGGGAGTTAACATCAAAATTACATTTCTCGGCCATATCGCATAGATCTCACTGTGAAAAGGCTTAAATGGCTTTTTTGACCTAAGTTTAATGATTGCGCTCAAACCAAATGTCCTAGAACGAAATTTTCAAATGTAACTACTAGAATGTGATACAATACACTATTGGGTGAAGTTTGGTTGACTTCTGCGCAGCGGTTTGGGAGTTAACATCAAAATTACATTTCTCGGCCATATCGCATAGATCTCACTGTGAAAAGGCTTAAATGGCTTTTTTGACCTAAGTTTAATAATTGCGCTCAAACCAAATGTCCTAGAACAAAATTTTCAAATGTAATTACTAGAATGTGATACAATACACTATTGGGTGAAGTTTGGTTGACTTCTGCGCAGCGGTTTGGGAGTTAACATCAAAATTACATTTCTCGGCCATATCGCATAGATCTCACTGTGAAAAGGCTTAAATGACTTTTTTAATTAAGTTTGATGATTGCGCTCAAACCAAATGTCCTAGAACGAAATTTTCAAATGTAACTATTAGAATGTGATACAATACACTATTGGGTGAAGTTTGGTTGACTTCTGCGCAGCGGTTTGGGAGTTAACATCAAAATTACATTTCTCGGCCATATCGCATAGATCTCACTGTGAAAAGGCTTAAATGACTTTTTTTAATTAAGTTTGAAGATTGCGCTCAAATCAAATGTCCTAGAACCAAATTTCCACATGTAACTACTAGATTGTGATACAATACACTAATGGGTGAAGTTTGGTTTACTTCTGCGCAGCGGTTTGGGAGTTAACATCAAAATTACATTTCTCGGCCATATCGCATAGATCTCACTGTGAAAAGGCTTAAATGGCTTTTTTGACCTAAGTTTAATAATTGCGCTCAAACCAAATGTCCTAGAACGAAATTTTAAAATGTAACTACTAGAATGTGATACAATACACTATTGGGTGAAGTTTGGTTGACTTCTGCGCAGCGGTTTGGGAGTTAAAATCAAAATTACATTTCTTGGCCATATCGCATAGATCTCACTGTGAAAAGGCTTAAATGGCTTTTTTGACCTAAACTTAATGATTGCGCTCAAACCAAATGTCCTAGAACGAAATTTTCAAATGTAACTACTAGAATGTGATACAATACACTATTGGGTGAAGTTTGGTTGACTTCTGCGCAGCGGTTTGGGAGTTAACATCAAAATTACATTTCTCGGCCATATCGCATAGATCTCACTGTGAAAAGGCTTAAATGGCTTTTTTGACCTAAGTTTGAGGATTGCGCTCAAACAAAATGTCCTAGAACAAAATTTTCAAATGTAACTACTAGATTGTGATACAATACACTATTGGGTGAAGTTTGGTTGACTTCTGCGCAGCGGTTTGGGAGTTAACATCAAAATTACATTTCTCGGCCATATCGCATAGATCTCACTGTGAAAAGGCTTAAATGACTTTTTTAATTAAGTTTGATGATTGCGTTCAAACAAAATGTCCTAGAACAAAATTTTCAAATGTAACTACTAGATTGTGATACAATACACTATTGGGTGAAGTTTGGTTGACTTCTGCGCAGCGGTTTGGGAGTTAACATCAAAATTACATTTCTCGGCCATATCGCATAGATCTCACTGTGAAAAGGCTTAAATGACTTTTTTAATTAAGTTTAATGATTGCGCTCAAACCAAATGTCCTAGAACGAAATTTTCAAATGTAACTACTAGAATGTGATACAATACACTATTGGGTGAAGTTTAGTTGACTTCTGCGCAGCGGTTTGGGATTTAACATCAAAATTACATTTCTCGGCCATATCGCATAGATCTCACTGTGAAAAGGCTTAAATGACTTTTTTAATTAAGTTTGATGATTGCGTTCAAACAAAATGTCCTAGAACAAAATTTTCAAATGTAACTACTAGATTGTGATACAATACACTATTGGGTGAAGTTTGGTTTACTTCTGCGCAGCGGTTTGGGAGTTAACATCAAAATTACATTTCTCGGCCATATCGCATAGATCTCACTGTGAAAAGGCTTAAATGGCTTTTTTGACCTAAGTTTAATGATTGCGCTCAAACCAAATGTCCTAGAACGAAATTTTCAAATGTAACTACTAGAATGTGATACAATACACTATTGGGTGAAGTTTGGTTGACTTCTGCGCAGCGGTTTGGGAGTTAACATCAAAATTACATTTCTCGGCCATATCGCATAGATCTCACTGTGAAAAGGCTTAAATGGCTTTTTTGACCTAAGTTTAATAATTGCGCTCAAACCAAATGTCCTAGAACAAAATTTTCAAATGTAATTACTAGAATGTGATACAATACACTATTGGGTGAAGTTTGGTTGACTTCTGCGCAGCGGTTTGGGAGTTAACATCAAAATTACATTTCTCGGCCATATCGCATAGATCTCACTGTGAAAAGGCTTAAATGACTTTTTTAATTAAGTTTGATGATTGCGCTCAAACAAAATTTCCTAGAACAAAATTTTCAAATGTAACTACTAGATTGTGATACAATACACTATTGGGTGAAGTTTGGTTGACTTCTGCGCAGCGGTTTGGGAGTTAACATCAAAATTACATTTCTCGGCCATATCGCATAGATCTCACTGTGAAAAGGCTTAAATGGCTTTTTTGACCTAAGTTTAATGATTGCGCTCAAACCAAATGTCCTAGAACGAAATTTTCAAATGTAACTACTAGAATGTGATACAATACACTATTGGGTGAAGTTTGGTTGACTTCTGCGCAGCGGTTTGGGAGTTAACATCAAAATTACATTTCTCGGCCATATCGCATAGATCTCACTGTGAAAAGGCTTAAATGGCTTTTTTGACCTAAGTTTGAGGATTGCGCTCAAATCAAATGTCCTAGAACCAAATTTCCACATGTAACTCTAGATTGTGATACAATACACTAATGGGTGAAGTTTGGTTGACTTCTGCGCAGCGGTTTGGGAGTTAACATCAAAATTAAATTTCTCGGCCATATCGCATGGATCTCACTGTGAAAAGGCTTAAATGGCTTTTTTGACCTAAGTTTGAGGATTGCGCTCAAATCAAATGTCCAATAACCAAATTTCCACATGTAACTACTAGATTGTGATACAATACACTAATGGGTGAAGTTTGGTTGACTTCTGCGCAGCGGTTTGGGAGTTAACACCAAAATTACATTTCTCGGCCATATCGCATAGATCTCACTGTGAAAAGGCTTAAATGACTTTTTTAATTAAGTTTGATGATTGCGCTCAAACAAAATTTCCTAGAACAAAATTTTCAAATGTAACTACTAGATTGTGATACAATACACTATTGGGTGAAGTTTGGTTGACTTCTGCGCAGCGTTTTGGGAGTTAACATCAAAATTACATTTCTCGGCCCTATCGCATAGATCTCACTGTGAAAAGGCTTAAATGACTTTTTTAATTAAGTTTGATGATTGCGTTCAAACAAAATGTCCTAGAACAAAATTTTCAAATGTAACTACTAGATTGTGATACAATACACTATTGGGTGAAGTTTGGTTGACTTCTGCGCAGCGGTTTGGGAGTTAACATCAAAATTACATTTCTCGGCCATATCGCATAGATCTCACTGTGAAAAGGCTTAAATGGCTTTTTTGACCTAAGTTTAATAATTGCGCTCAAACCAAATGTCCTAGAACGAAATTTTCAAATGTAACTACTAGAATGTGATACAATACACTATTGGGTGAAGTTTGGTTGACTTCTGCGCAGCGGTTTGGGAGTTAACATCAAATTTACATTTCTCGGCCATATCGCATAGATCTCACTGTGAAAAGGCTTAAATGGCTTTTTTGACCTAGGTTTAATAATTGCGCTCAAACCAAATGTCCTAGAACGAAATTTTCAAATGTAACTACTAGATTGTGATACAATACACTAATGGGTGAAGTTTGGTTGACTTCTGCGCAGCGGTTTGGGAGTTAACATCAAAATTACATTTCTCGGCCATATCGCATAGATCTCACTGTGAAAAGGCTTAAATGACTTTTTTAATTAAGTTTGATGATTACGCTCAAACAAAATTTCCTAGAACAAAATTTTCAAATGTAACTACTAGATTGTGATACAATACACTATTGGGTGAAGTTTGGTTGACTTCTGCGCAGCGGTTTGGGAGTTAACATCAAAATTACATTTCTCGGCCATATCGCATAGATCTCACTGTGAAAAGGCTTAAATGACTTTTTTAATTAAGTTTGATGATTGCGCCCAAACAAAATTTCCTAGAACAAAATTTTCAAATGTAACTACTAGATTGTGATACAATACACTATTGGGTGAAGTTTGGTTGACTTCTGCGCAGCGGTTTGGGAGTTAACATCAAAATTACATTTCTCGGCCATATCGCATAGATCTCACTGTGAAAAGGCTTAAATGACTTTTTTAATTAAGTTTGATGATTGCGTTCAAACAAAATGTCCTAGAACAAAATTTTCAAATGTAACTACTAGATTGTGATACAATACACTATTGGGTGAAGTTTGGTTGACTTCTGCGCAGCGGTTTGGGAGTTAACATCAAAATTACATTTCTCGGCCATATCGCATAGATCTCACTGTGAAAAGGCTTAAATGGCTTTTTTGACCTAAGTTTGAGGATTGCGCTCAAATCAAATGTCCTAGAACAAAATTTCCACATGTAACTACTAGATTGTGATACAATACACTAATGGGTGAAGTTTGGTTGACTTCTGCGCAGCGGTTTGGGAGTTAACATCAAAATTACATTTCTCGGCCATATCGCATAGATCTCACTGTGAAAAGGCTTAAATGGCTTTTTTAATTAAGTTTAATGATTGCGCTCAAACCAAATGTCCTAGAACGAAATTTTCAAATGTAACTACTAGAATGTGATACAATACACTATTGGGTGAAGTTTAGTTGACTTCTGCGCAGCGGTTTGGGAGTTAACATCAAAATTACATTTCTCGGCCATATCGCATAGATCTCACTGTGAAAAGGCTTAAATGGCTTTTTTGACCTAAGTTTAATGATTGCGCTCAAACCAAATGTCCTAGAACAAAATTTTCAAATGTAACTACTAGAATGTGATACAATACACTATTGGGTGAAGTTTGGTTGACTTCTGCGCAGCGGTTTGGGAGTTAACATCAAAATTACATTTCTCAGCCATATCGCATAGATCTCACTGTGAAAAGGCTTAAATGGCTTTTTTGACCTAAGTTTGAGGATTGCGCTCAAATCAAATGTCCTATAACCAAATTTCCACATGTAACTACTAGATTGTGATACAATACACTAATGGGTGAAGTTTGGTTGACTTCTGCGCAGCGGTTTGGGAGTGAACATCAAAATTACATTTCTCGGCCATATCGCATAGATCTCACTGTGAAAAGGCTTAAATGACTTTTTTAATTAAGTTTGATGATTGCGCTCAAACAAAATTTCCTAGAACAAAATTTTCAAATGTAACTACTAGATTGTGATACAATACACTATTGGGTGAAGTTTGGTTGACTTCTGCGCAGCGGTTTGGGAGTTAACATCAAAATTACATTTCTCGGCCATATCGCATAGATCTCACTGTGAAAAGGCTTAAATGACTTTTTTAATTAAGTTTGATGATTGCGTTCAAACAAAATGTCCTAGAACAAAATTTTCAAATGTAACTACTAGATTGTGATACAATACACTATTGGGTGAAGTTTGGTTGACTTCTGCGCAGCGGTTTGGGAGTTAACATCAAAATTACATTTCTCGGCCATATCGCATAGATCTCACTGTGAAAAGGCTTAAATGACTTTTTTAATTAAGTTTAATGATTGCGCTCAAACCAAATGTCCTAGAACGAAATTTTCAAATGTAACTACTAGAATGTGATACAATACACTATTGGGTGAAGTTTAGTTGACTTCTGCGCAGCGGTTTGGGATTTAACATCAAAATTACATTTCTCGGCCATATCGCATAGATCTCACTGTGAAAAGGCTTAAATGGCTTTTTTGACCTAAGTTTGAGGATTGCGCTCAAATCAAATGTCCTAGAACCAAATTTCCACATGTAACTACTAGATTGTGATACAATACACTAATGGGTGAAGTTTGGTTTACTTCTGCGCAGCGGTTTGGGAGTTAACATCAAAATTACATTTCTCGGCCATATCGCATAGATCTCACTGTGAAAAGGCTTAAATGGCTTTTTTGACCTAAGTTTAATAATTGCGCTCAAACCAAATGTCCTAGAACGAAATTTTCAAATGTAACTACTAGAATGTGATACAATACACTATTGGGTGAAGTTTGGTTGACTTCTGCGCAGCGGTTTGGGAGTTAACATCAAATTTACATTTCTCGGCCATATCGCATAGATCTCACTGTGAAAAGGCTTAAATGGCTTTTTTGACCTAAGTTTGAGGATTGCGCTCAAATCAAATGTCCTAGAACCAAATTTCCACATGTAACTACTAGATTGTGATACAATACACTAATGGGTGAAGTTTGGTTGACTTCTGCGCAGCGGTTTGGGAGTTAACATCAAAATTACATTTCTCGGCCATATCGCATAGATCTCACTGTGAAAAGGCTTAAATGGCTTTTTTGACCTAAGTTTGAGGATTGCGCTCAAATCAAATGTCCAATAACCAAATTTCCACATGTAACTACTAGATTGTGATACAATACACTAATGGGTGAAGTTTGGTTGACTTCTGCGCAGCGGTTTGGGAGTTAACATCAAAATTACATTTCTCGGCCATATCGCATAGATCTCACTGTGAAAAGGCTTAAATGACTTTTTTAATTAAGTTTGATGATTGCGTTCAAACAAAATGTCCTAGAACAAAATTTTCAAATGTAACTACTAGATTGTGATACAATACACTATTGGGTGAAGTTTGGTTGACTTCTGCGCAGCGGTTTGGGAGTTAACATCAAAATTACATTTCTCGGCCATATCGCATAGATCTCACTGTGAAAAGGCTTAAATGACTTTTTTAATTAAGTTTGATGATTGCGCTCAAACAAAATTTCCTAGAACAAAATTTTCAAATGTAACTACTAGATTGTGATACAATACACTATTGGGTGAAGTTTGGTTGACTTCTGCGCAGCGGTTTGGGAGTTAACATCAAAATTACATTTCTCGGCCATATCGCATAGATCTCACTGTGAAAAGGCTTAAATGACTTTTTTAATTAAGTTTGATGATTGCGTTCAAACAAAATGTCCTAGAACAAAATTTTCAAATGTAACTACTAGATTGTGATACAATACACTATTGGGTGAAGTTTGGTTGACTTCTGCGCAGCGGTTTGGGAGTTAACATCAAAATTACATTTCTCGGCCATATCGCATAGATCTCACTGTGAAAAGGCTTAAATGACTTTTTTAATTAAGTTTAATGATTGCGCTCAAACCAAATGTCCTAGAACGAAATTTTCAAATGTAACTACTAGAATGTGATACAATACACTATTGGGTGAAGTTTAGTTGACTTCTGCGCAGCGGTTTGGGATTTAACATCAAAATTACATTTCTCGGCCATATCGCATAGATCTCACTGTGAAAAGGCTTAAATGGCTTTTTTGACCTACGTTTGAGGATTGCGCTCAAATCAAATGTCCTAGAACCAAATTTCGACATGTAACTACTAGATTGTGATACAATACACTAATGGGTGAAGTTTGGTTTACTTCTGCGCAGCGGTTTGGGAGTTAACATCAAAATTACATTTCTCGGCCATATCGCATAGATCTCACTGTGAAAAGGCTTAAATGGCTTTTTTGACCTAAGTTTAATAATTGCGCTCAAACCAAATGTCCTAGAACGAAATTTTCAAATGTAACTACTAGAATGTGATACAATACACTATTGGGTGAAGTTTGGTTGACTTCTGCGCAGCGGTTTGGGAGTTAACATCAAATTTACATTTCTCGGCCATATCGCATAGATCTCACTGTGAAAAGGCTTAAATGGCTTTTTTGACCTAAGTTTGAGGATTGCGCTCAAATCAAATGTCCTAGAACCAAATTTTCACATGTAACTACTAGATTGTGATACAATACACTAATGGGTGAAGTTTGGTTGACTTCTGCGCAGCGGTTTGGGAGTTAACATCAAAATTACATTTCTCGGCCATATCGCATAGATCTCACTGTGAAAAGGCTTAAATGACTTTTTTAATTAAGTTTGATGATTGCGCTCAAACAAAATTTCCTAGAACAAAATTTTCAAATGTAACTACTAGATTGTGATACAATACACTATTGGGTGAAGTTTGGTTGACTTCTGCGCAGCGGTTTGGGAGTTAACATCAAAATTACATTTCTCGGCCATATCGCATAGATCTCACTGTGAAAAGGCTTAAATGACTTTTTTAATTAAGTTTGATGATTGCGCTCAAACAAAATTTCCTAGAACAAAATTTTCAAATGTAACTACTAGATTGTGATACAATACACTATTGGGTGAAGTTTGGTTGACTTCTGCGCAGCGGTTTGGGAGTTAACATCAAAATTACATTTCTCGGCCATATCGCATAGATCTCACTGTGAAAAGGCTTAAATGGCTTTTTTGACCTAAGTTTAATGATTGCGCTCAAACCAAATGTCCTAGAACGAAATTTTCAAATGTAACTACTAGAATGTGATACAATACACTATTGGGTGAAGTTTGGTTGACTTCTGCGCAGCGGTTTGGGAGTTAACATCAAAATTACATTTCTCGGCCATATCGCATAGATCTCACTGTGAAAAGGCTTAAATGGCTTTTTTGACCTAAGTTTGAGGATTGCGCTCAAATCAAATGTCCTAGAACCAAATTTCCACATGTAACTACTAGATTGTGATACAATACACTAATGGGTGAAGTTTGGTTGACTTCTGCGCAGCGGTTTGGGAGTTAACATCAAAATTACATTTCTCGGCCATATCGCATAGATCTCACTGTGAAAAGGCTTAAATGGCTTTTTTGACCTAAGTTTGAGGATTGCGCTCAAATCAAATGTCCAATAACCAAATTTCCACATGTAACTACTAGATTGTGATACAATACACTAATGGATGAAGTTTGGTTGACTTCTGCGCAGCGGTTTGGGAGTTAACATCAAAATTACATTTCTCGGCCATATCGCATAGATCTCACTGTGAAAAGGCTTAAATGGCTTTTTTGACCTAAGTTTGAGGATTGCGCTCAAATCAAATGTCCAATAACCAAATTTCCACATGTAACTACTAGATTGTGATACAATACACTAATGGATGAAGTTTGGTTGACTTCTGCGCAGCGGTTTGGGAGTTAACATCAAAATTACATTTCTCGGCCATATCGCATAGATCTCACTGTGAAAAGGCTTAAATGACTTTTTTAATTAAGTTTAATTATTGCGCTCAAACCAAATGTCCTAGAACGAAATTTTCAAATGTAACTACTAGAATGTGATACAATACACTATTGGGTGAAGTTTAGTTGACTTCTGCGCAGCGGTTTGGGATTTAACATCAAAATTACATTTCTCGGCCATATCGCATAGATCTCACTGTGAAAAGGCTTAAATGGCTTTTTTGACCTACGTTTGAGGATTGCGCTCAAATCAAATGTCCTAGAACCAAATTTCGACATGTAACTACTAGATTGTGATACAATACACTAATGGGTGAAGTTTGGTTTACTTCTGCGCAGCGGTTTGGGAGTTAACATCAAAATTACATTTCTCGGCCATATCGCATAGATCTCACTGTGAAAAGGCTTAAATGGCTTTTTTGACCTAAGTTTAATAATTGCGCTCAAACCAAATGTCCTAGAACGAAATTTTCAAATGTAACTACTAGAATGTGATACAATACACTATTGGGTGAAGTTTGGTTGACTTCTGCGCAGCGGTTTGGGAGTTAACATCAAATTTACATTTCTCGGCCATATCGCATAGATCTCACTGTGAAAAGGCTTAAATGGCTTTTTTGACCTAAGTTTGAGGATTGCGCTCAAATCAAATGTCCTAGAACCAAATTTTCACATGTAACTACTAGATTGTGATACAATACACTAATGGGTGAAGTTTGGTTGACTTCTGCGCAGCGGTTTGGGAGTTAACATCAAAATTACATTTCTCGGCCATATCGCATAGATCTCACTGTGAAAAGGCTTAAATGACTTTTTTAATTAAGTTTGATGATTGCGCTCAAACAAAATTTCCTAGAACAAAATTTTCAAATGTAACTACTAGATTGTGATACAATACACTATTGGGTGAAGTTTGGTTGACTTCTGCGCAGCGGTTTGGGAGTTAACATCAAAATTACATTTCTCGGCCATATCGCATAGATCTCACTGTGAAAAGGCTTAAATGACTTTTTTAATTAAGTTTAATGATTGCGCTCAAACCAAATGTCCTAGAACGAAATTTTCAAATGTAACTACTAGAATGTGATACAATACACTATTGGGTGAAGTTTAGTTGACTTCTGCGCAGCGGTTTGGGATTTAACATCAAAATTACATTTCTCGGCCATATCGCATAGATCTCACTGTGAAAAGGCTTAAATGGCTTTTTTGACCTACGTTTGAGGATTGCGCTCAAATCAAATGTCCTAGAACCAAATTTCGACATGTAACTACTAGATTGTGATACAATACACTAATGGGTGAAGTTTGGTTTACTTCTGCGCAGCGGTTTGGGAGTTAACATCAAAATTACATTTCTCGGCCATATCGCATAGATCTCACTGTGAAAAGGCTTAAATGGCTTTTTTGACCTAAGTTTAATAATTGCGCTCAAACCAAATGTCCTAGAACGAAATTTTCAAATGTAACTACTAGAATGTGATACAATACACTATTGGGTGAAGTTTGGTTGACTTCTGCGCAGCGGTTTGGGAGTTAACATCAAATTTACATTTCTCGGCCATATCGCATAGATCTCACTGTGAAAAGGCTTAAATGGCTTTTTTGACCTAAGTTTGAGGATTGCGCTCAAATCAAATGTCCTAGAACCAAATTTTCACATGTAACTACTAGATTGTGATACAATACACTAATGGGTGAAGTTTGGTTGACTTCTGCGCAGCGGTTTGGGAGTTAACATCAAAATTACATTTCTCGGCCATATCGCATAGATCTCACTGTGAAAAGGCTTAAATGACTTTTTTAATTAAGTTTGATGATTGCGCTCAAACAAAATTTCCTAGAACAAAATTTTCAAATGTAACTACTAGATTGTGATACAATACACTATTGGGTGAAGTTTGGTTGACTTCTGCGCAGCGGTTTGGGAGTTAACATCAAAATTACATTTCTCGGCCATATCGCATAGATCTCACTGTGAAAAGGCTTAAATGACTTTTTTAATTAAGTTTGATGATTGCGCTCAAACAAAATTTCCTAGAACAAAATTTTCAAATGTAACTACTAGATTGTGATACAATACACTATTGGGTGAAGTTTGGTTGACTTCTGCGCAGCGGTTTGGGAGTTAACATCAAAATTACATTTCTCGGCCATATCGCATAGATCTCACTGTGAAAAGGCTTAAATGGCTTTTTTGACCTAAGTTTAATGATTGCGCTCAAACCAAATGTCCTAGAACGAAATTTTCAAATGTAACTACTAGAATGTGATACAATACACTATTGGGTGAAGTTTGGTTGACTTCTGCGCAGCGGTTTGGGAGTTAACATCAAAATTACATTTCTCGGCCATATCGCATAGATCTCACTGTGAAAAGGCTTAAATGGCTTTTTTGACCTAAGTTTGAGGATTGCGCTCAAATCAAATGTCCTAGAACCAAATTTCCACATGTAACTACTAGATTGTGATACAATACACTAATGGGTGAAGTTTGGTTGACTTCTGCGCAGCGGTTTGGGAGTTAACATCAAAATTACATTTCTCGGCCATATCGCATAGATCTCACTGTGAAAAGGCTTAAATGGCTTTTTTGACCTAAGTTTGAGGATTGCGCTCAAATCAAATGTCCAATAACCAAATTTCCACATGTAACTACTAGATTGTGATACAATACACTAATGGATGAAGTTTGGTTGACTTCTGCGCAGCGGTTTGGGAGTTAACATCAAAATTACATTTCTCGGCCATATCGCATAGATCTCACTGTGAAAAGGCTTAAATGGCTTTTTTGACCTAAGTTTGAGGATTGCGCTCAAATCAAATGTCCAATAACCAAATTTCCACATGTAACTACTAGATTGTGATACAATACACTAATGGATGAAGTTTGGTTGACTTCTGCGCAGCGGTTTGGGAGTTAACATCAAAATTACATTTCTCGGCCATATCGCATAGATCTCACTGTGAAAAGGCTTAAATGACTTTTTTAATTAAGTTTAATTATTGCGCTCAAACCAAATGTCCTAGAACGAAATTTTCAAATGTAACTACTAGAATGTGATACAATACACTATTGGGTGAAGTTTAGTTGACTTCTGCGCAGCGGTTTGGGATTTAACATCAAAATTACATTTCTCGGCCATATCGCATAGATCTCACTGTGAAAAGGCTTAAATGGCTTTTTTGACCTACGTTTGAGGATTGCGCTCAAATCAAATGTCCTAGAACCAAATTTCGACATGTAACTACTAGATTGTGATACAATACACTAATGGGTGAAGTTTGGTTTACTTCTGCGCAGCGGTTTGGGAGTTAACATCAAAATTACATTTCTCGGCCATATCGCATAGATCTCACTGTGAAAAGGCTTAAATGGCTTTTTTGACCTAAGTTTAATAATTGCGCTCAAACCAAATGTCCTAGAACGAAATTTTCAAATGTAACTACTAGAATGTGATACAATACACTATTGGGTGAAGTTTGGTTGACTTCTGCGCAGCGGTTTGGGAGTTAACATCAAATTTACATTTCTCGGCCATATCGCATAGATCTCACTGTGAAAAGGCTTAAATGGCTTTTTTGACCTAAGTTTGAGGATTGCGCTCAAATCAAATGTCCTAGAACCAAATTTTCACATGTAACTACTAGATTGTGATACAATACACTAATGGGTGAAGTTTGGTTGACTTCTGCGCAGCGGTTTGGGAGTTAACATCAAAATTACATTTCTCGGCCATATCGCATAGATCTCACTGTGAAAAGGCTTAAATGACTTTTTTAATTAAGTTTGATGATTGCGCTCAAACAAAATTTCCTAGAACAAAATTTTCAAATGTAACTACTAGATTGTGATACAATACACTATTGGGTGAAGTTTGGTTGACTTCTGCGCAGCGGTTTGGGAGTTAACATCAAAATTACATTTCTCGGCCATATCGCATAGATCTCACTGTGAAAAGGCTTAAATGACTTTTTTAATTAAGTTTGATGATTGCGCTCAAACAAAATTTCCTAGAACAAAATTTTCAAATGTAACTACTAGATTGTGATACAATACACTATTGGGTGAAGTTTGGTTGACTTCTGCGCAGCGGTTTGGGAGTTAACATCAAAATTACATTTCTCGGCCATATCGCATAGATCTCACTGTGAAAAGGCTTAAATGGCTTTTTTGACCTAAGTTTAATGATTGCGCTCAAACAAAATGTCCTAGAACAAAATTTTCAAATGTAACTACTAGATTGTGATACAATACACTATTGGGTGAAGTTTGGTTTACTTCTGCGCAGCGGTTTGGGAGTTAACATCAAAATTACATTTCTCGGCCATATCGCATAGATCTCACTGTGAAAAGGCTTAAATGACTTTTTTAATTAAGTTTAATGATTGCGCTCGAACCAAATGTCCTAGAACGAAATTTTCAAATGTAACTACTAGAATGTGATACAATACACTATTGGGTGAAGTTTAGTTGACTTCTGCGCAGCGGTTTGGGAGTTAACATCAAAATTACTTTTCTCGGCCATATCGCATTGATCTCACTGTGAAAAGGCTTAAATGACTTTTTTAATTAAGTTTGATGATTGCGTTCAAACAAAATGTCCTAGAACAAAATTTTCAAATGTAACTACAAGATTGTGATACAATACACTATTGGGTGAAGTTTGGTTGACTTCTGCGCAGCGGTTTGGGAGTTAACATCAAAATTACATTTCTCGGCCATATCGCATAGATCTCACTGTGAAAAGGCTTAAATGGCTTTTTTGACCTAAGTTTAATAATTGCGCTCAAACCAAATGTCCTAGAACGAAATTTTAAAATGTAACTACTAGAATGTGATACAATACACTATTGGGTGAAGTTTGGTTGACTTCTGCGCAGCGGTTTGGGAGTTAACATCAAAATTACATTTCTTGGCCATATCGCATAGATCTCACTGTGAAAAGGCTTAAATGGCTTTTTTGACCTAAACTTAATGATTGCGCTCAAACCAAATGTCCTAGAACGAAATTTTCAAATGTAACTACTAGAATGTGATACAATACACTATTGGGTGAAGTTTGGTTGACTTCTGCGCAGCGGTTTGGGAGTTAACATCAAAATTACATTTCTCGGCCATATCGCATAGATCTCACTGTGAAAAGGCTTAAATGGCTTTTTTGACCTAAGTTTGAGGATTGCGCTCAAATCAAATGTCCTAGAACAAAATTTCCACATGTAACTACTAGATTGTGATACAATACACTAATGGGTGAAGTTTGGTTGACTTCTGCGCAGCGGTTTGGGAGTTAACATCAAAATTACATTTCTCGGCCATATCGCATAGATCTCACTGTGAAAAGGCTTAAATGGCTTTTTTAATTAAGTTTAATGATTGCGCTCAAACCAAATGTCCTAGAACGAAATTTTCAAATGTAACTACTAGAATGTGATACAATACACTATTGGGTGAAGTTTAGTTGACTTCTGCGCAGCGGTTTGGGAGTTAACATCAAAATTACATTTCTCGGCCATATCGCATAGATCTCACTGTGAAAAGGCTTAAATGGCTTTTTTGAACTAAGTTTAATGATTGCGCTCAAACCAAATGTCCTAGAACAAAATTTTCAAATGTAACTACTAGAATGTGATACAATACACTATTGGGTGAAGTTTGGTTGACTTCTGCGCAGCGGTTTGGGAGTTAACATCAAAATTACATTTCTCAGCCATATCGCATAGATCTCACTGTGAAAAGGCTTAAATGGCTTTTTTGACCTAAGTTTGAGGATTGCGCTCAAATCAAATGTCCTAGAACCAAATTTCCACATGTAACTACTAGATTGTGATACAATACACTAATGGGTGAAGTTTGGTTGACTTCTGCGCAGCGGTTTGGGAGTTAACATCAAAATTACATTTCTCGGCCATATCGCATAGATCTCACTGTGAAAAGGCTTAAATGACTTTTTTAATTAAGTTTGATGATTGCGCTCAAACAAAATTTCCTAGAACAAAATTTTCAAATGTAACTACTAGATTGTGATACAATACACTATTGGGTGAAGTTTGGTTGACTTCTGCGCAGCGGTTTGGGAGTTAACATCAAAATTACATTTCTCGGCCATATCGCATAGATCTCACTGTGAAAAGGCTTAAATGACTTTTTTAATTAAGTTTGATGATTGCGTTCAAACAAAATGTCCTAGAACAAAATTTTCAAATGTAACTACTAGATTGTGATACAATACACTATTGGGTAAAGTTTGGTTGACTTCTGCGCAGCGGTTTGGGAGTTAACATCAAAATTACATTTCTCGGCCATATCGCATAGATCTCACTGTGAAAAGGCTTAAATGACTTTTTTAATTAAGTTTAATGATTGCGCTCAAACCAAATGTCCTAGAACGAAATTTTCAAATGTAACTACTAGAATGTGATACAATACACTATTGGGTGAAGTTTAGTTGACTTCTGCGCAGCGGTTTGGGATTTAACATCAAAATTACATTTCTCGGCCATATCGCATAGATCTCACTGTGAAAAGGCTTAAATGGCTTTTTTGACCTAAGTTTGAGGATTGCGCTCAAATCAAATGTCCTAGAACCAAATTTCCACATGTAACTACTAGATTGTGATACAATACACTAATGGGTGAAGTTTGGTTTACTTCTGCGCAGCGGTTTGGGAGTTAACATCAAAATTACATTTCTCGGCCATATCGCATAGATCTCACTGTGAAAAGGCTTAAATGGCTTTTTTGACCTAAGTTTAATAATTGCGCTCAAACCAAATGTCCTAGAACGAAATTTTCAAATGTAACTACTAGAATGTGATACAATACACTATTGGGTGAAGTTTGGTTGACTTCTGCGCAGCGGTTTGGGAGTTAACATCAAATTTACATTTCTCGGCCATATCGCATAGATCTCACTGTGAAAAGGCTTAAATGGCTTTTTTGACCTAAGTTTGAGGATTGCGCTCAAATCAAATGTCCTAGAACCAAATTTCCACATGTAACTACTAGATTGTGATACAATACACTAATGGGTGAAGTTTGGTTGACTTCTGCGCAGCGGTTTGGGAGTTAACATCAAAATTACATTTCTCGGCCATATCGCATAGATCTCACTGTGAAAAGGCTTAAATGACTTTTTTAATTAAGTTTGATGATTGCGCTCAAACAAAATTTCCTAGAACAAAATTTTCAAATGTAACTACTAGATTGTGATACAATACACTATTGGGTGAAGTTTGGTTGACTTCTGCGCAGCGGTTTGGGAGTTAACATCAAAATTACATTTCTCGGCCATATCGCATAGATCTCACTGTGAAAAGGCTTAAATGACTTTTTTAATTAAGTTTGATGATTGCGTTCAAACAAAATTTCCTAGAACAAAATTTTCAAATGTAACTACTAGATTGTGATACAATACACTATTGGGTGAAGTTTGGTTGACTTCTGCGCAGCGGTTTGGGAGTTAACATCAAAATTACATTTCTCGGCCATATCGCATAGATCTCACTGTGAAAAGGCTTAAATGGCTTTTTTGACCTAAGTTTAATGATTGCGCTCAAACCAAATGTCCTAGAACGAAATTTTCAAATGTAACTACTAGAATGTGATACAATACACTATTGGGTGAAGTTTGGTTGACTTCTGCGCAGCGGTTTGGGAGTTAACATCAAAATTACATTTCTCGGCCATATCGCATAGATCTCACTGTGAAAAGGCTTAAATGGCTTTTTTGACCTAAGTTTGAGGATTGCGCTCAAATCAAATGTCCTAGAACCAAATTTCCACATGTAACTACTAGATTGTGATACAATACACTAATGGGTGAAGTTTGGTTGACTTCTGCGCAGCGGTTTGGGAGTTAACATCAAAATTACATTTCTCGGCCATATCGCATAGATCTCACTGTGAAAAGGCTTAAATGGCTTTTTTGACCTAAGTTTGAGGATTGCGCTCAAATCAAATGTCCAATAACCAAATTTCCACATGTAACTACTAGATTGTGATACAATACACTAATGGATGAAGTTTGGTTGACTTCTGCGCAGCGGTTTGGGAGTTAACATCAAAATTACATTTCTCGGCCATATCGCATAGATCTCACTGTGAAAAGGCTTAAATGACTTTTTTAATTAAGTTTGATGATTGCGCTCAAACAAAATTTCCTAGAACAAAATTTTCAAATGTAACTACTAGATTGTGATACAATACACTATTGGGTGAAGTTTGGTTGACTTCTGCGCAGCGGTTTGGGAGTTAACATCAAAATTACATTTCTCGGCCATATCGCATAGATCTCACTGTGAAAAGGCTTAAATGACTTTTTTAATTAAGTTTGATGATTGCGTTCAAACAAAATTTCCTAGAACAAAATTTTCAAATGTAACTACTAGATTGTGATACAATACACTATTGGATGAAGTTTGGTTGACTTCTGCGCAGCGGTTTGGGAGTTAACATCAAAATTACATTTCTCGGCCATATCGCATAGATCTCACTGTGAAAAGGCTTAAATGGCTTTTTTGACCTAAGTTTAATGATTGCGCTCAAACCAAATGTCCTAGAACGAAATTTTCAAATGTAACTACTAGAATGTGATACAATACACTATTGGGTGAAGTTTGGTTGACTTCTGCGCAGCGGTTTGGGAGTTAACATCAAAATTACATTTCTCGGCCATATCGCATAGATCTCACTGTGAAAAGGCTTAAATGGCTTTTTTGACCTAAGTTTGAGGATTGCGCTCAAATCAAATGTCCTAGAACCAAATTTCCACATGTAACTACTAGATTGTGATACAATACACTAATGGGTGAAGTTTGGTTGACTTCTGCGCAGCGGTTTGGGAGTTAACATCAAAATTACATTTCTCGGCCATATCGCATAGATCTCACTGTGAAAAGGCTTAAATGGCTTTTTTGACCTAAGTTTGAGGATTGCGCTCAAATCAAATGTCCAATAACCAAATTTCCACATGTAACTACTAGATTGTGATACAATACACTAATGGATGAAGTTTGGTTGACTTCTGCGCAGCGGTTTGGGAGTTAACATCAAAATTACATTTCTCGGCCATATCGCATAGATCTCACTGTGAAAAGGCTTAAATGACTTTTTTAATTAAGTTTGATGATTGCGTTCATACAAAATGTCCTAGAACAAAATTTTCAAATGTAACTACTAGATTGTGATACAATACACTATTGGGTGAAGTTTGGTTGACTTCTGCGCAGCGGTTTGGGAGTTAACATCAAAATTACATTTCTCGGCCATATCGCATAGATCTCACTGTGAAAAGGCTTAAATGGCTTTTTTACCTAAGTTTGAGGATTGCGCTCAAATCAAATGTCCTAGAACCAAATTTCCACATGTAATTACTAGATTGTGATACAATACACTATTGGGTGAAGTTTGGTTAACTTCTGCGCAGCGGTTTGGGAGTTAACATCAAAATTACATTTCTCGGCCATATCGCATAGATCTCACTGTGAAAAGGCTTAAATGGCTTTTTTGACCTAAGTTTGAGGATTGCGCTCAAACAAAATTTCCTAGAACAAAATTTTCAAATGTAACTACTAGATTGTGATACAATACACTATTGGGTGAAGTTTGGTTGACTTCTGCGCAGCGGTTTGGGAGTTAACATCAAAATTACATTTCTCGGCCATATCGCATAGATCTCACTGTGAAAAGGCTTAAATGACTTTTTTAATTAAGTTTGATGATTGCGTTCAAACAAAATGTCCTAGAACAAAATTTTCAAATGTAACTACTAGATTGTGATACAATACACTATTGGGTGAAGTTTGGTTGACTTCTGCGCAGCGGTTTGGGAGTTAACATCAAAATTACATTTCTCGGCCATATCGCATAGATCTCACTGTGAAAAGGCTTAAATGACTTTTTTAATTAAGTTTAATGATTGCGCTCAAACCAAATGTCCTAGAACGAAATTTTCAAATGTAACTACTAGAATGTGATACAATACACTATTGGGTGAAGTTTAGTTGACTTCTGCGCAGCGGTTTGGGATTTAACATCAAAATTACATTTCTCGGCCATATCGCATAGATCTCACTGTGAAAAGGCTTAAATGACTTTTTTAATTAAGTTTGATGATTGCGTTCAAACAAAATGTCCTAGAACAAAATTTTCAAATGTAACTACAAGATTGTGATACAATACACTATTGGGTGAAGTTTGGTTGACTTCTGCGCAGCGGTTTGGGAGTTAACATCAAAATTACATTTCTCGGCCATATCGCATAGATCTCACTGTGAAAAGGCTTAAATGGCTTTTTTGACCTAAGTTTGAGGATTGCGCTCAAATCAAATGTCCTAGAACCAAATTTCCACATGTAACTACTAGATTGTGATACAATACACTAATGGGTGAAGTTTGGTTTACTTCTGCGCAGCGGTTTGGGAGTTAACATCAAAATTATATTTCTCGGCCATATCGCATAGATCTCACTGTGAAAAGGCTTAAATGGCTTTTTTGACCTAAGTTTAATAATTGCGCTCAAACCAAATGTCCTAGAACGAAATTTTAAAATGTAACTACTAGAATGTGATACAATACACTATTGGGTGAAGTTTGGTTGACTTCTGCGCAGCGGTTTGGGAGTTAACATCAAAATTACATTTCTTGGCCATATCGCATAGATCTCACTGTGAAAAGGCTTAAATGGCTTTTTTGACCTAAACTTAATGATTGCGCTCAAACCAAATGTCCTAGAACGAAATTTTCAAATGTAACTACTAGAATGTGATACAATACACTATTGGGTGAAGTTTGGTTGACTTCTGCGCAGCGGTTTGGGAGTTAACATCAAAATTACATTTCTCGGCCATATCGCATAGATCTCACTGTGAAAAGGCTTAAATGGCTTTTTTGACCTAAGTTTGAGGATTGCGCTCAAACAAAATGTCCTAGAACAAAATTTTCAAATGTAACTACTAGATTGTGATACAATACACTATTGGGTGAAGTTTGGTTGACTTCTGCGCAGCGGTTTGGGAGTTAACATCAAAATTACGTTTCTCGGCCATATCGCATAGATCTCACTGTGAAAAGGCTTGAATGACTTTTTTAATTAAGTTTGATGATTGCGTTCAAACAAAATGTCCTAGAACAAAATTTTCAAATGTAACTACTAGATTGTGATACAATACACTATTGGGTGAAGTTTGGTTGACTTCTGCGCAGCGGTTTGGGAGTTAACATCAAAATTACATTTCTCGGCCATATCGCATAGATCTCACTGTGAAAAGGCTTAAATGGCTTTTTTGACCTAAGTTTAATGATTGCGCTCAAACCAAATGTCCTAGAACGAAATTTTCAAATGTAACTACTAGAATGTGATACAATACACTATTGGGTGAAGTTTGGTTGACTTCTGCGCAGCGGTTTGGGAGTTAACATCAAAATTACATTTCTCGGCCATATCGCATAGATCTCACTGTGAAAAGGCTTAAATGGCTTTTTTAATTAAGTTTAATGATTGCGCTCAAACCAAATGTCCTAGAACGAAATTTTCAAATGTAACTACTAGAATGTGATACAATACACTATTGGGTGAAGTTTAGTTGACTTCTGCGCAGCGGTTTGGGAGTTAACATCAAAATTACATTTCTCGGCCATATCGCATAGATCTCACTGTGAAAAGGCTTAAATGACTTTTTTAATTAAGTTTGATGATTGCGTTCAAACAAAATGTCCTAGAACAAAATTTTCAAATGTAACTACTAGATTGTGATACAATACACTATTGGGTGAAGTTTGGTTGACTTCTGCGCAGCGGTTTGGGAGTTAACATCAAAATTACATTTCTCGGCCATATCGCATAGATCTCACTGTGAAAAGGCTTAAATGACTTTTTTAATTAAGTTTAATGATTGCGCTCAAACCAAATGTCCTAGAACGAAATTTTCAAATGTAACTACTAGAATGTGATACAATACACTATTGGGTGAAGTTTAGTTGACTTCTGCGCAGCGGTTTGGGATTTAACATCAAAATTACATTTCTCGGCCATATCGCATAGATCTCACTGTGAAAAGGCTTAAATGGCTTTTTTGACCTAAGTTTGAGGATTGCGCTCAAATCAAATGTCCTAGAACCAAATTTCCACATGTAACTACTAGATTGTGATACAATACACTAATGGGTGAAGTTTGGTTTACTTCTGCGCAGCGGTTTGGGAGTTAACATCAAAATTACATTTCTCGGCCATATCGCATAGATCTCACTGTGAAAAGGCTTAAATGGCTTTTTTGACCTAAGTTTAATAATTGCGCTCAAACCAAATGTCCTAGAACGAAATTTTCAAATGTAACTACTAGAATGTGATACAATACACTATTGGGTGAAGTTTGGTTGACTTCTGCGCAGCGGTTTGGGAGTTAACATCAAATTTACATTTCTCGGCCATATCGCATAGATCTCACTGTGAAAAGGCTTAAATGGCTTTTTTGACCTAAGTTTGAGGATTGCGCTCAAATCAAATGTCCTAGAACCAAATTTCTACATGTAACTACTAGATTGTGATACAATACACTAATGGGTGAAGTTTGGTTGACTTCTGCGCAGCGGTTTGGGAGTTAACATCAAAATTACATTTCTCGGCCATATCGCATAGATCTCACTGTGAAAAGGCTTAAATGGCTTTTTTGACCTAAGTTTGAGGATTGCGCTCAAATCAAATGTCCAATAACCAAATTTCCACATGTAACTACTAGATTGTGATACAATACACTAATGGGTGAAGTTTGGTTGACTTCTGCGCAGCGGTTTGGGAGTTAACATCAAAATTACATTTCTAGGCCATATCGCATAGATCTCACTGTGAAAAGGCTTAAATGACTTTTTTAATTAAGTTTGATGATTGCGCTCAAACAAAATTTCCTAGAACAAAATTTTCAAATGTAACTACTAGACTGTGATACAATACACTATTGGGTGAAGTTTGGTTGACTTCTGCGCAGCGGTTTGGGAGTTAACATCAAAATTACATTTCTCGGCCATATCGCATAGATCTCACTGTGAAAAGGCTTAAATGGCTTTTTTGACCTACGTTTGAGGATTGCGCTCAAATCAAATGTCCTAGAACCAAATTTCCACATGTAACTACTAGATTGTGATACAATACACTAATGGGTGAAGTTTGGTTTACTTCTGCGCAGCGGTTTGGGAGTTAACATCAAAATTACATTTCTCGGCCATATCGCATAGATCTCACTGTGAAAAGGCTTAAATGGCTTTTTTGACCTAAGTTTAATAATTGCGCTCAAACCAAATGTCCTAGAACGAAATTTTCAAATGTAACTACTAGAATGTGATACAATACACTATTGGGTGAAGTTTGGTTGACTTCTGCGCAGCGGTTTGGGAGTTAACATCAAATTTACATTTCTCGGCCATATCGCATAGATCTCACTGTGAAAAGGCTTAAATGGCTTTTTTGACCTAAGTTTGAGGATTGCGCTCAAATCAAATGTCCTAGAACCAAATTTTCACATGTAACTACTAGATTGTGATACAATACACTAATGGGTGAAGTTTGGTTGACTTCTGCGCAGCGGTTTGGGAGTTAACATCAAAATTACATTTCTCGGCCATATCGCATAGATCTCACTGTGAAAAGGCTTAAATGACTTTTTTAATTAAGTTTGATGATTGCGCTCAAACAAAATTTCCTAGAACAAAATTTTCAAATGTAACTACTAGATTGTGATACAATACACTATTGGGTGAAGTTTGGTTGACTTCTGCGCAGCGGTTTGGGAGTTAACATCAAAATTACATTTCTCGGCCATATCGCATAGATCTCACTGTGAAAAGGCTTAAATGACTTTTTTAATTAAGTTTGATGATTGCGCTCAAACAAAATTTCCTAGAACAAAATTTTCAAATGTAACTACTAGATTGTGATACAATACACTATTGGGTGAAGTTTGGTTGACTTCTGCGCAGCGGTTTGGGAGTTAACATCAAAATTACATTTCTCGGCCATATCGCATAGATCTCACTGTGAAAAGGCTTAAATGGCTTTTTTGACCT
This sequence comes from Corythoichthys intestinalis, assembly GCF_030265065.1. NCBI lineage: Eukaryota > Metazoa > Chordata > Actinopteri > Syngnathiformes > Syngnathidae > Corythoichthys > Corythoichthys intestinalis. Next base: position 698,642 of record NW_026651595.1, on the reverse strand, counting down.
AAGTTTAATGATTGCGCTCAAACCAAATGTCCTAGAACGAAATTTTCAAATGTAACTACTAGAATGTGATACAATACACTATTGGGTGAAGTTTGGTTGACTTCTGCGCAGCGGTTTGGGAGTTAACATCAAAATTACATTTCTCGGCCATATCGCATAGATCTCACTGTGAAAAGGCTTAAATGGCTTTTTTGACCTAAGTTTGAGGATTGCGCTCAAATCAAATGTCCTAGAACCAAATTTCCACATGTAACTACTAGATTGTGATACAATACACTAATGGGTGAAGTTTGGTTGACTTCTGCGCAGCGGTTTGGGAGTTAACATCAAAATTACATTTCTCGGCCATATCGCATAGATCTCACTGTGAAAAGGCTTAAATGGCTTTTTTGACCTAAGTTTGAGGATTGCGCTCAAATCAAATGTCCAATAACCAAATTTCCACATGTAACTACTAGATTGTGATACAATACACTAATGGGTGAAGTTTGGTTGACTTCTGCGCAGCGGTTTGAGAGTTAACATCAAAATTACATTTCTCGGCCATATCGCATAGATCTCACTGTGAAAAGGCTTAAATGGCTTTTTTGACCTAAGTTTGAGGATTGCGCTCAAACAAAATTTCCTAGAACAAAATTTTCAAATGTAACTACTAGATTGTGATACAATACACTATTGGGTGAAGTTTGGTTGACTTCTGCGCAGCGGTTTGGGAGTTAACATCAAAATTACATTTCTCGGCCATATCGCATAGATCTCACTGTGAAAAGGCTTAAATGACTTTTTTAATTAAGTTTGATGATTGCGTTCATACAAAATGTCCTAGAACAAAATTTTCAAATGTAACTACTAGATTGTGATACAATACACTATTGGGTGAAGTTTGGTTGACTTCTGCGCAGCGGTTTGGGAGTTAACATCAAAATTACATTTCTCGGCCATATCGCATAGATCTCACTGTGAAAAGGCTTAAATGGCTTTTTTGACCTAAGTTTGAAGATTGCGCTCAAATCAAATGTCCTAGAACCAAATTTCCACATGTAATTACTAGATTGTGATACAATACACTAATGGGTGAAGTTTGGTTGACTTCTGCGCAGCGGTTTGGGAGTTAACATCAAAATTACATTTCTCGGCCATATCGCATAGATCTCACTGTGAAAAGGCTTAAATGGCTTTTTTGACCTAAGTTTGAGGATTGCGCTCAAACAAAATTTCCTAGAACAAAATTTTCAAATGTAACTACTAGATTGTGATACAATACACTATTGGGTGAAGTTTGGTTGACTTCTGCGCAGCGGTTTGAGAGTTAACATCAAAATTACATTTCTCGGCCATATCGCATAGATCTCACTGTGAAAAGGCTTAAATGACTTTTTTAATTAAGTTTGATGATTGCGTTCTAACAAAATGTCCTAGAACAAAATTTTCAAATGTAACTACTAGATTGTGATACAATACACTATTGGTTGAAGTTTGGTTGACTTCTGCGCAGCGGTTTGGGAGTTAACATCAAAATTACATTTCTCGGCCATATCGCATAGATCTCACTGTGAAAAGGCTTAAATGACTTTTTTAATTAAGTTTAATGATTGCGCTCAAACCAAATGTCCTAGAACGAAATTTTCAAATGTAACTACTAGAATGTGATACAATACACTATTGGGTGAAGTTTAGTTGACTTCTGCGCAGCGGTTTGGGATTTAACATCAAAATTACATTTCTCGGCCATATCGCATAGATCTCACTGTGAAAAGGCTTAAATGACTTTTTTAATTAAGTTTGATGATTGCGTTCAAACAAAATGTCCTAGAACAAAATTTTCAAATGTAACTACTAGATTGTGATACAATACACTATTGGGTGAAGTTTGGTTGACTTCTGCGCAGCGGTTTGGGAGTTAACATCAAAATTACATTTCTCGGCCATATCGCATAGATCTCACTGTGAAAAGGCTTAAATGACTTTTTTAATTAAGTTTGATGATTGCGTTCAAACAAAATGTCCTAGAACAAATTTTTCAAATGTAACTACTAGATTGTGATACAATACACTATTGGGTGAAGTTTGGTTGACTTCTGCGCAGCGGTTTGGGAGTTAACATCAAAATTACATTTCTCGGCCATATCGCATAGATCTCACTGTGAAAAGGCTTAAATGACTTTTTTAATTAAGTTTAATGATGGCGTTCAAACAAAATGTCCTAGAACAAAATTTTCAAATGTAACTACTAGATTGTGATACAATACACTATTGGGTGAAGTTTGGTTTACTTCTGCGCAGCGGTTTGGGAGTTAACATCAAATTTACATTTCTCGGCCATATCGCATAGATCTCACTGTGAAAAGGCTTACATGGCTTTTTTGACCTAAGTTTGAGGATTGCGCTCAAATCAAATGTCCTAGAACCAAATTTCCACATGTAACTACTAGATTGTGATACAATACACTAATGGGTGAAGTTTGGTTGACTTCTGCGCAGCGGTTTGGGAGTTAACATCAAAATTACATTTCTCGGCCATATCGCATAGATCTCACTGTGAAAAGGCTTAAATGACTTTTTTAATTAAGTTTGATGATTGCGTTCAAACAAAATGTCCTAGAACGAAATTTTCAAATGTAACTACTAGAATGTGATACAATACACTATTGGGTGAAGTTTGGTTGACTTCTGCGCAGCGGTTTGGGAGTTAACAAAAAATTTACATTTCTCGGCCATATCGCATAGATCTCACTGTGAAAAGGCTTAAATGGCTTTTTTGACCTAAGTTTGAGGATTGCGCTCAAATCAAATGTCCTAGAACCAAATTTTCACATGTAACTACTAGATTGTGATACAATACACTAATGGGTGAAGTTTGGTTGACTTCTGCGCAGCGGTTTGGGAGTTAACATCAAAATTACATTTCTCGGCCATATCGCATAGATCTCACTGTGAAAAGGCTTAAATGACTTTTTTAATTAAGTTTGATGATTGCGCTCAAACAAAATTTCCTAGAACAAAATTTTCAAATGTAACTACTAGATTGTGATACAATACACTATTGGGTGAAGTTTGGTTGACTTCTGCGCAGCGGTTTGGGAGTTAACATCAAAATTACATTTCTCGGCCATATCGCATAGATCTCACTGTGAAAAGGCTTAAATGACTTTTTTAATTAAGTTTGATGATTGCGCTCAAACAAAATTTCCTAGAACAAAATTTTCAAATGTAACTACTAGATTGTGATACAATACACTATTGGGTGAAGTTTGGTTGACTTCTGCGCAGCGGTTTGGGAGTTAACATCAAAATTACATTTCTCGGCCATATCGCATAGATCTCACTGTGAAAAGGCTTAAATGGCTTTTTTGACCTAAGTTTAATGATTGCGCTCAAACCAAATGTCCTAGAACGAAATTTTCAAATGTAACTACTAGAATGTGATACAATACACTATTGGGTGAAGTTTGGTTGACTTCTGCGCAGCGGTTTGGGAGTTAAAATCAAAATTACATTTCTCGGCCATATCGCATAGATCTCACTGTGAAAAGGCTTAAATGGCTTTTTTGACCTAAGTTTGAGGATTGCGCTCAAATCAAATGTCCTAGAACCAAATTTCCACATGTAACTACTAGATTGTGATACAATACACTAATGGGTGAAGTTTGGTTGACTTCTGCGCAGCGGTTTGGGAGTTAACATCAAAATTACATTTCTCGGCCATATCGCATAGATCTCACTGTGAAAAGGCTTAAATGGCTTTTTTGACCTAAGTTTGAGGATTGCGCTCAAATCAAATGTCCAATAACCAAATTTCCACATGTAACTACTAGATTGTGATACAATACACTAATGGGTGAAGTTTGGTTGACTTCTGCGCAGCGGTTTGGGAGTTAACATCAAAATTACATTTCTCGGCCATATCGCATAGATCTCACTGTGAAAAGGCTTAAATGACTTTTTTAATTAAGTTTGATGATTGCGCTCAAACAAAATTTCCTAGAACAAAATTTTCAAATGTAACTACTAGATTGTGATACAATACACTATTGGGTGAAGTTTGGTTGACTTCTGCGCAGCGGTTGGGAGTTAACATCAAAATTACATTTCTCGGCCATATCGCATAGATCTCACTGTGAAAAGGCTTAAATGACTTTTTTAATTAAGTTTGATGATTGCGTTCAAACAAAATGTCCTAGAACAAAATTTTCAAATGTAACTACTAGATTGTGATACAATACACTATTGGGTGAAGTTTGGTTGACTTCTGCGCAGCGGTTTGGGAGTTAACATCAAAATTACATTTCTCGGCCATATCGCATAGATCTCACTGTGAAAAGGCTTAAATGACTTTTTTAATTAAGTTTAATGATTGCGCTCAAACCAAATGTCCTAGAACGAAATTTTCAAATGTAACTACTAGAATGTGATACAATACACTATTGGGTGAAGTTTAGTTGACTTCTGCGCAGCGGTTTGGGATTTAACATCAAAATTACATTTCTCGGCCATATCGCATAGATCTCACTGTGAAAAGGCTTAAATGGCTTTTTTGACCTACGTTTGAGGATTGCGCTCAAATCAAATGTCCTAGAACCAAATTTCCACATGTAACTACTAGATTGTGATACAATACACTAATCGGTGAAGTTTGGTTTACTTCTGCGCAGCGGTTTGGGAGTTAACATCAAAATTACATTTCTCGGCCATATCGCATAGATCTCACTGTGAAAAGGCTTAAATGGCTTTTTTGACCTAAGTTTAATAATTGCGCTCAAACCAAATGTCCTAGAACGAAATTTTCAAATGTAACTACTAGAATGTGATACAATACACTATTGGGTAAAGTTTGGTTGACTTCTGCGCAGCGGTTTGGGAGTTAACATCAAATTTACATTTCTCGGCCATATCGCATAGATCTCACTGTGAAAAGGCTTAAATGGCTTTTTTGACCTAAGTTTGAGGATTGCGCTCAAATCAAATGTCCTAGAACCAAATTTTCACATGTAACTACTAGATTGTGATACAATACACTAATGGGTGAAGTTTGGTTGACTTCTGCGCAGCGGTTTGGGAGTTAACATCAAAATTACATTTATCGGCCATATCGCATAGATCTCACTGTGAAAAGGCTTAAATGACTTTTTTAATTAAGTTTGATGATTGCGCTCAAACAAAATTTCCTAGAACAAAATTTTCAAATGTAACTACTAGATTGTGATACAATACACTATTGGGTGAAGTTTGGTTGACTTCTGCGCAGCGGTTTGGGAGTTAACATCAAAATTACATTTCTCGGCCATATCGCATAGATCTCACTGTGAAAAGGCTTAAATGACTTTATTAATTAAGTTTGATGATTGCGCTCAAACAAAATTTCCTAGAACAAAATTTTCAAATGTAACTACTAGATTGTGATACAATACACTATTGGGTGAAGTTTGGTTGACTTCTGCGCAGCGGTTTGGGAGTTAACATCAAAATTACATTTCTCGGCCATATCGCATAGATCTCACTGTGAAAAGGCTTAAATGGCTTTTTTGACCTAAGTTTAATGATTGCGCTCAAACCAAATGTCCTAGAACGAAATTTTCAAATGTAACTACTAGAATGTGATACAATACACTATTGGGTGAAGTTTGGTTGACTTCTGCGCAGCGGTTTGGGAGTTAACATCAAAATTACATTTCTCGGCCATATCGCATAGATCTCACTGTGAAAAGGCTTAAATGGCTTTTTTGACCTACGTTTGAGGATTGCGCTCAAATCAAATGTCCTAGAACCAAATTTCCACATGTAACTACTAGATTGTGATACAATACACTAATGGGTGAAGTTTGGTTGACTTCTGCGCAGCGGTTTGGGAGTTAACATCAAAATTACATTTCTCGGCCATATCGCATAGATCTCACTGTGAAAAGGCTTAAATGGCTTTTTTGACCTAAGTTTGAGGATTGCGCTCAAATCAAATGTCCAATAACCAAATTTCCACATGTAACTACTAGATTGTGATACAATACACTAATGGATGAAGTTTGGTTGACTTCTGCGCAGCGGTTTGGGAGTTAACATCAAAATTACATTTCTCGGCCATATCGCATAGATCTCACTGTGAAAAGGCTTAAATGACTTTTTTAATTAAGTTTGATGATTGCGTTCATACAAAATGTCCTAGAACAAAATTTTCAAATGTAACTACTAGATTGTGATACAATACACTATTGGGTGAAGTTTGGTTGACTTCTGCGCAGCGGTTTGGGAGTTAACATCAAAATTACATTTCTCGGCCATATCGCATAGATCTCACTGTGAAAAGGCTTAAATGGCTTTTTTGACCTAAGTTTGAAGATTGCGCTCAAATCAAATGTCCTAGAACCAAATTTCCACATGTAATTACTAGATTGTGATACAATACACTAATGGGTGAAGTTTGGTTGACTTCTGCGCAGCGGTTTGGGAGTTAACATCAAAATTACATTTCTCGGCCATATCGCATAGATCTCACTGTGAAAAGGCTTAAATGGCTTTTTTGACCTAAGTTTGAGGATTGCGCTCAAACAAAATTTCCTAGAACAAAATTTTCAAATGTAACTACTAGATTGTGATACAATACACTATTGGGTGAAGTTTGGTTGACTTCTGCGCAGCGGTTTGAGAGTTAACATCAAAATTACATTTCTCGGCCATATCGCATAGATCTCACTGTGAAAAGGCTTAAATGACTTTTTTAATTAAGTTTGATGATTGCGTTCAAACAAAATGTCCTAGAACAAAATTTTCAAATGTAACTACTAGATTGTGATACAATACACTATTGGGTGAAGTTTGGTTGACTTCTGCGCAGCGGTTTGGGAGTTAACATCAAAATTACATTTCTCGGCCATATCGCATAGATCTCACTGTGAAAAGGCTTAAATGACTTTTTTAATTAAGTTTAATGATTGCGCTCAAACCAAATGTCCTAGAACGAAATTTTCAAATGTAACTACTAGAATGTGATTCAATACACTATTGGGTGAAGTTTAGTTGACTTCTGCGCAGCGGTTTGGGATTTAACATCAAAATTACATTTCTCGGCCATATCGCATAGATCTCACTGTGAAAAGGCTTAAATGGCTTTTTTGACCTACGTTTGAGGATTGCGCTCAAATCAAATGTCCTAGAACCAAATTTCCACATGTAACTACTAGATTGTGATACAATACACTAATCGGTGAAGTGTGGTTTACTTCTGCGCAGCGGTTTGGGAGTTAACATCAAAATTACATTTCTCGGCCATATCGCATAGATCTCACTGTGAAAAGGCTTAAATGGCTTTTTTGACCTAAGTTTAATAATTGCGCTCAAACCAAATGTCCTAGAACGAAATTTTCAAATGTAACTACTAGAATGTGATACAATACACTATTGGGTAAAGTTTGGTTGACTTCTGCGCAGCGGTTTGGGAGTTAACATCAAATTTACATTTCTCGGCCATATCGCATAGATCTCACTGTGAAAAGGCTTAAATGGCTTTTTTGACCTAAGTTTGAGGATTGCGCTCAAATCAAATGTCCTAGAACCAAATTTTCACATGTAACTACTAGATTGTGATACAATACACTAATGGGTGAAGTTTGGTTGACTTCTGCGCAGCGGTTTGGGAGTTAACATCAAAATTACATTTATCGGCCATATCGCATAGATCTCACTGTGAAAAGGCTTAAATGACTTTTTTAATTAAGTTTGATGATTGCGCTCAAACAAAATTTCCTAGAACAAAATTTTCAAATGTAACTACTAGATTGTGATACAATACACTATTGGGTGAAGTTTGGTTGACTTCTGCGCAGCGGTTTGGGAGTTAACATCAAAATTACATTTCTCGGCCATATCGCATAGATCTCACTGTGAAAAGGCTTAAATGACTTTATTAATTAAGTTTGATGATTGCGCTCAAACAAAATTTCCTAGAACAAAATTTTCAAATGTAACTACTAGATTGTGATACAATACACTATTGGGTGAAGTTTGGTTGACTTCTGCGCAGCGGTTTGGGAGTTAACATCAAAATTACATTTCTCGGCCATATCGCATAGATCTCACTGTGAAAAGGCTTAAATGGCTTTTTTGACCTAAGTTTAATGATTGCGCTCAAACCAAATGTCCTAGAACGAAATTTTCAAATGTAACTACTAGAATGTGATACAATACACTATTGGGTGAAGTTTGGTTGACTTCTGCGCAGCGGTTTGGGAGTTAACATCAAAATTACATTTCTCGGCCATATCGCATAGATCTCACTGTGAAAAGGCTTACATGGCTTTTTTGACCTAAGTTTGAGGATTGCGCTCAAATCAAATGTCCTAGAACCAAATTTCCACATGTAACTACTAGATTGTGATACAATACACTAATGGGTGAAGTTTGGTTGACTTCTGCGCAGCGGTTTGGGAGTTAACATCAAAATTACATTTCTCGGCCATATCGCATAGATCTCACTGTGAAAAGGCTTAAATGGCTTTTTTGACCTAAGTTTGAGGATTGCGCTCAAATCAAATGTCCAATAACCAAATTTCCACATGTAACTACTAGATTGTGATACAATACACTAATGGGTGAAGTTTGGTTGACTTCTGCGCAGCGGTTTGGGAGTTAACATCAAAATTACATTTCTCGGCCATATCGCATAGATCTCACTGTGAAAAGGCTTAAATGACTTTTTTAATTAAGTTTGATGATTGCGCTCAAACAAAATTTCCTAGAACAAAATTTTCAAATGTAACTACTAGATTGTGATACAATACACTATTGGGTGAAGTTTGGTTGACTTCTGCGCAGCGGTTTGGGAGTTAACATCAAAATTACATTTCTCGGCCATATCGCATAGATCTCACTGTGAAAAGGCTTAAATGACTTTTTTAATTAAGTTTGATGATTGCGTTCAAACAAAATGTCCTAGAACAAAATTTTCAAATGTAACTACTAGATTGTGATACAATACACTATTGGGTGAAGTTTGGTTGACTTCTGCGCAGCGGTTTGGGAGTTAACATCAAAATTACATTTCTCGGCCATATCGCATAGATCTCACTGTGAAAAGGCTTAAATGACTTTTTTAATTAAGTTTAATGATTGCGCTCAAACCAAATGTCCTAGAACGAAATTTTCAAATGTAACTACTAGAATGTGATACAATACACTATTGGGTGAAGTTTAGTTGACTTCTGCGCAGCGGTTTGGGATTTAACATCAAAATTACATTTCTCGGCCATATCGCATAGATCTCACTGTGAAAAGGCTTAAATGGCTTTTTTGACCTACGTTTGAGGATTGCGCTCAAATCAAATGTCCTAGAACCAAATTTCCACATGTAACTACTAGATTGTGATACAATACACTAATGGGTGAAGTTTGGTTTACTTCTGCGCAGCGGTTTGGGAGTTAACATCAAAATTACATTTCTCGGCCATATCGCATAGATCTCACTGTGAAAAGGCTTAAATGGCTTTTTTGAACTAAGTTTAATAATTGCGCTCAAACCAAATGTCCTAGAACGAAATTTTCAAATGTAACTACTAGAATGTGATACAATACACTATTGGGTGAAGTTTGGTTGACTTCTGCGCAGCGGTTTGGGAGTTAACATCAAATTTACATTTCTCGGCCATATCGCATAGATCTCACTGTGAAAAGGCTTAAATGGCTTTTTTGACCTAAGTTTGAGGATTGCGCTCAAATCAAATGTCCTAGAACCAAATTTCCACATGTAACTACTAGATTGTGATACAATACACTAATGGGTGAAGTTTGGTTGACTTCTGCGCAGCGGTTTGGGAGTTAACATCAAAATTACATTTCTCGGCCATATCGCATAGATCTCACTGTGAAAAGGCTTAAATGGCTTTTTTGACCTAAGTTTGAGGATTGCGCTCAAATCAAATGTCCAATAACCAAATTTCCACATGTAACTACTAGATTGTGATACAATACACTAATGGATGAAGTTTGGTTGACTTCTGCGCAGCGGTTTGGGAGTTAACATCAAAATTACATTTCTCGGCCATATCGCATAGATCTCACTGTGAAAAGGCTTAAATGACTTTTTTAATTAAGTTTGATGATTGCGTTCATACAAAATGTCCTAGAACAAAATTTTCAAATGTAACTACTAGATTGTGATACAAAACACTATTGGGTGAAGTTTGGTTGACTTCTGCGCAGCGGTTTGGGAGTTAACATCAAAATTACATTTCTCGGCCATATCGCATAGATCTCACTGTGAAAAGGCTTAAATGGCTTTTTTGACCTAAGTTTGAGGATTGCGCTCAAATCAAATGTCCTAGAACCAAATTTCCACATGTAATTACTAGATTGTGATACAATACACTAATGGGTGAAGTTTGGTTGACTTCTGCGCAGCGGTTTGGGAGTTAACATCAAAATTACATTTCTCGGCCATATCGCATAGATCTCACTGTGAAAAGGCTTAAATGGCTTTTTTGACCTAAGTTTGAGGATTGCGCTCAAACAAAATTTCCTAGAACGAAATTTTCAAATGTAACTACTAGATTGTGATACAATACACTATTGGGTGAAGTTTGGTTGACTTCTGCGCAGCGGTTTGAGAGTTAACATCAAAATTACATTTCTCGGCCATATCGCATAGATCTCACTGTGAAAAGGCTTAAATGACTTTTTTAATTAAGTTTGATGATTGCGTTCAAACAAAATGTCCTAGAACAAAATTTTCAAATGTAACTACTAGATTGTGATACAATACACTATTGGGTGAAGTTTGGTTGACTTCTGCGCAGCGGTTTGGGAGTTAACATCAAAATTACATTTCTCGGCCATATCGCATAGATCTCACTGTGAAAAGGCTTAAATGACTTTTTTAATTAAGTTTAATGATTGCGCTCAAACCAAATGTCCTAGAACGAAATTTTCAAATGTAACTACTAGAATGTGATACAATACACTATTGGGTGAAGTTTAGTTGACTTCTGCGCAGCGGTTTGGGATTTAACATCAAAATTACATTTCTCGGCCATATCGCATAGATCTCACTGTGAAAAGGCTTAAATGACTTTTTTAATTAAGTTTGATGATTGCGTTCAAACAAAATGTCCTAGAACAAAATTTTCAAATGTAACTACTAGATTGTGATACAATACACTATTGGGTGAAGTTTGGTTTACGTCTGCGCAGCGGTTTGGGAGTTAACATCAAAATTACATTTCTCGGCCATATCGCATAGATCTCACTGTGAAAAGGCTTAAATGGCTTTTTTGACCTAAGTTTAATGATTGCGCTCAAACCAAATGTCCTAGAACGAAATTTTCAAATGTAACTACTAGAATGTGATACAATACACTATTGGGTGAAGTTTGGTTGACTTCTGCGCAGCGGTTTGGGAGTTAACATTAAATTACATTTCTCGGCCATATCGCATAGATCTCACTGTGAAAAGGCTTAAATGGCTTTTTTGACCTAAGTTTGAGGATTGCGCTCAAATCAAATGTCCTAGAACCAAATTTCCACATGTAACTACTAGATTGTGATACAATACACTAATGGGTGAAGTTTGGTTGACTTCTGCGCAGCGGTTTGGGAGTTAACATCAAAATTACATTTCTCGGCCATATCGCATAGATCTCACTGTGAAAAGGCTTAAATGGCTTTTTTGACCTAAGTTTGAGGATTGCGCTCAAATCAAATGTCCAATAACCAAATTTCCACATGTAACTACTAGATTGTGATACAATACACTAATGGATGAAGTTTGGTTGACTTCTGCGCAGCGGTTTGGGAGTTAACATCAAAATTACATTTCTCGGCCATATCGCATAGATCTCACTGTGAAAAGGCTTAAATGACTTTTTTAATTAAGTTTGATGATTGCGTTCATACAAAATGTCCTAGAACAAAATTTTCAAATGTAACTACTAGATTGTGATACAATACACTATTGGGTGAAGTTTGGTTGACTTCTGCGCAGCGGTTTGGGAGTTAACATCAAAATTACATTTCTCGGCCATATCGCATAGATCTCACTGTGAAAAGGCTTAAATGACTTTTTTAATTAAGTTTGATGATTGCGTTCAAACAAAATGTCCTAGAACAAAATTTTCAAATGTAACTACTAGATTGTGATACAATACACTATTGGGTGAAGTTTGGTTGACTTCTGCGCAGCGGTTTGGGAGTTAACATCAAAATTACATTTCTCGGCCATATCGCATAGATCTCACTGTGAAAAGGCTTAAATGACTTTTTTAATTAAGTTTAATGATTGCGCTCAAACCAAATGTCCTAGAACGAAATTTTCAAATGTAACTACTAGAATGTGATACAATACACTATTGGGTGAAGTTTAGTTGACTTCTGCGCAGCGGTTTGGGATTTAACATCAAAATTACATTTCTCGGCCATATCGCATAGATCTCACTGTGAAAAGGCTTAAATGACTTTTTTAATTAAGTTTGATGATTGCGTTCAAACAAAATGTCCTAGAACAAAATTTTCAAATGTAACTACTAGATTGTGATACAATACACTATTGGGTGAAGTTTGGTTTACGTCTGCGCAGCGGTTTGGGAGTTAACATCAAAATTACATTTCTCGGCCATATCGCATAGATCTCACTGTGAAAAGGCTTAAATGGCTTTTTTGACCTAAGTTTAATGATTGCGCTCAAACCAAATGTCCTAGAACGAAATTTTCAAATGTAACTACTAGAATGTGATACAATACACTATTGGGTGAAGTTTGGTTGACTTCTGCGCAGCGGTTTGGGAGTTAACATCAAAATTACATTTCTCGGCCATATCGCATAGATCTCACTGTGAAAAGGCTTAAATGGCTTTTTTGACCTAAGTTTGAGGATTGCGCTCAAATCAAATGTCCTAGAACCAAATTTCCACATGTAACTACTAGATTGTGATACAATACACTAATGGGTGAAGTTTGGTTGACTTCTGCGCAGCGGTTTGGGAGTTAACATCAAAATTACATTTCTCGGCCATATCGCATAGATCTCACTGTGAAAAGGCTTAAATGGCTTTTTTGACCTAAGTTTGAGGATTGCGCTCAAATCAAATGTCCAATAACCAAATTTCCACATGTAACTACTAGATTGTGATACAATACACTAATGGATGAAGTTTGGTTGACTTCTGCGCAGCGGTTTGGGAGTTAACATCAAAATTACATTTCTCGGCCATATCGCATAGATCTCACTGTGAAAAGGCTTAAATGACTTTTTTAATTAAGTTTGATGATTGCGTTCATACAAAATGTCCTAGAACAAAATTTTCAAATGTAACTACTAGATTGTGATACAATACACTATTGGGTGAAGTTTGGTTGACTTCTGCGCAGCGGTTTGGGAGTTAACATCAAAATTACATTTCTCGGCCATATCGCATAGATCTCACTGTGAAAAGGCTTAAATGGCTTTTTTGACCTAAGTTTGAGGATTGCGCTCAAATCAAATGTCCTAGAACCAAATTTCCACATGTAATTACTAGATTGTGATACAATACACTAATGAATGAAGTTTGGTTGACTTCTGCGCAGCGGTTTGGGAGTTAACATCAAAATTACATTTCTCGGCCATATCGCATAGATCTCACTGTGAAAAGGCTTAAATGGCTTTTTTGACCTAAGTTTGAGGATTGCGCTCAAACAAAATTTCCTAGAACAAAATTTTCAAATGTAACTACTAGATTGTGATACAATACACTATTGGGTGAAGTTTGGTTGACTTCTGCGCAGCGGTTTGGGAGTTAACATCAAAATTACATTTCTCGGCCATATCGCATAGATCTCACTGTGAAAAGGCTTAAATGACTTTTTTAATTAAGTTTGATGATTGCGTTCAAACAAAATGTCCTAGAACAAAATTTTCAAATGTAACTACTAGATTGTGATACAATACACTATTGGGTGAAGTTTGGTTGACTTCTGCGCAGCGGTTTGGGAGTTAACATCAAAATTACATTTCTCGGCCATATCGCATAGATCTCACTGTGAAAAGGCTTAAATGACTTTTTTAATTAAGTTTAATGATTGCGCTCAAACCAAATGTCCTAGAACGAAATTTTCAAATGTAACTACTAGAATGTGATACAATACACTATTGGGTGAAGTTTAGTTGACTTCTGCGCAGCGGTTTGGGATTTAACATCAAAATTACATTTCTCGGCCATATCGCATAGATCTCACTGTGAAAAGGCTTAAATGACTTTTTTAATTAAGTTTGATGATTGCGTTCAAACAAAATGTCCTAGAACAAAATTTTCAAATGTAACTACTAGATTGTGATACAATACACTATTGGGTGAAGTTTGGTTTACTTCTGCGCAGCGGTTTGGGAGTTAACATCAAAATTACATTTCTCGGCCATATCGCATAGATCTCACTGTGAAAAGGCTTAAATGACTTTTTTAATTAAGTTTGATGATTGCGTTCAAACAAAATGTCCTAGAACAAAATTTTCAAATGTAACTACAAGATTGTGATACAATACACTATTGGGTGAAGTTTGGTTGACTTCTGCGCAGCGGTTTGGGAGTTAACATCAAAATTACATTTCTCGGCCATATCGCATAGATCTCACTGTGAAAAGGCTTAAATGGCTTTTTTGACCTAAGTTTGAGGATTGCGCTCAAATCAAATGTCCTAGAACCAAATTTCCACATGTAACTACTAGATTGTGATACAATACACTAATGGGTGAAGTTTGGTTGACTTCTGCGCAGCGGTTTGGGAGTTAACATCAAAATTACATTTCTCGGCCATATCGCATAGATCTCACTGTGAAAAGGCTTAAATGACTTTTTTAATTAAGTTTGATGATTGCGTTCATACAAAATGTCCTAGAACAAAATTTTCAAATGTAACTACTAGATTGTGATACAAAACACTATTGGGTGAAGTTTGGTTGACTTCTGCGCAGCGGTTTGGGAGTTAACATCAAAATTACATTTCTCGGCCATATCGCATAGATCTCACTGTGAAAAGGCTTAAATGGCTTTTTTGACCTAAGTTTGAGGATTGCGCTCAAATCAAATGTCCTAGAACCAAATTTCCACATGTAATTACTAGATTGTGATACAATACACTAATGGGTGAAGTTTGGTTGACTTCTGCGCAGCGGTTTGGGAGTTAACATCAAAATTACATTTCTCGGCCATATCGCATAGATCTCACTGTGAAAAGGCTTAAATGGCTTTTTTGACCTAAGTTTGAGGATTGCGCTCAAACAAAATTTCCTAGAACGAAATTTTCAAATGTAACTACTAGATTGTGATACAATACACTATTGGGTGAAGTTTGGTTGACTTCTGCGCAGCGGTTTGAGAGTTAACATCAAAATTACATTTCTCAGCCATATCGCATAGATCTCACTGTGAAAAGGCTTAAATGACTTTTTTAATTAAGTTTGATGATTGCGTTCAAACAAAATGTCCTAGAACAAAATTTTCAAATGTAACTACTAGATTGTGATACAATACACTATTGGGTGAAGTTTGGTTGACTTCTGCGCAGCGGTTTGGGAGTTAACATCAAAATTACATTTCTCGGCCATATCGCATAGATCTCACTGTGAAAAGGCTTAAATGACTTTTTAAATTAAGTTTAATGATTGCGCTCAAACCAAATGTCCTAGAACGAAATTTTCAAATGTAACTACTAGAATGTGATACAATACACTATTGGGTGAAGTTTAGTTGACTTCTGCGCAGCGGTTTGGGAGTTAACATCAAAATTACATTTCTCGGCCATATCGCATAGATCTCACTGTGAAAAGGCTTAAATGGCTTTTTTGACCTAAGTTTAATGATTGCGCTCAAACCAAATGTCCTAGAACGAAATTTTCAAATGTAACTACTAGAATGTGATACAATACACTATTGGGTGAAGTTTGGTTGACTTCTGCGCAGCGGTTTGGGAGTTAACATTAAATTACATTTCTCGGCCATATCGCATAGATCTCACTGTGAAAAGGCTTAAATGGCTTTTTTGACCTAAGTTTGAGGATTGCGCTCAAATCAAATGTCCTAGAACCAAATTTCCACATGTAACTACTAGATTGTGATACAATACACTAATGGGTGAAGTTTGGTTGACTTCTGCGCAGCGGTTTGGGAGTTAACATCAAAATTACATTTCTCGGCCATATCGCATAGATCTCACTGTGAAAAGGCTTAAATGGCTTTTTTGACCTAAGTTTGAGGATTGCGCTCAAATCAAATGTCCAATAACCAAATTTCCACATGTAACTACTAGATTGTGATACAATACACTAATGGATGAAGTTTGGTTGACTTCTGCGCAGCGGTTTGGGAGTTAACATCAAAATTACATTTCTCGGCCATATCGCATAGATCTCACTGTGAAAAGGCTTAAATGACTTTTTTAATTAAGTTTGATGATTGCGTTCATACAAAATGTCCTAGAACAAAATTTTCAAATGTAACTACTAGATTGTGATACAATACACTATTGGGTGAAGTTTGGTTGACTTCTGCGCAGCGGTTTGGGAGTTAACATCAAAATTACATTTCTCGGCCATATCGCATAGATCTCACTGTGAAAAGGCTTAAATGACTTTTTTAATTAAGTTTGATGATTGCGTTCAAACAAAATGTCCTAGAACAAAATTTTCAAATGTAACTACTAGATTGTGATACAATACACTATTGGGTGAAGTTTGGTTGACTTCTGCGCAGCGGTTTGGGAGTTAACATCAAAATTACATTTCTCGGCCATATCGCATAGATCTCACTGTGAAAAGGCTTAAATGACTTTTTTAATTAAGTTTAATGATTGCGCTCAAACCAAATGTCCTAGAACGAAATTTTCAAATGTAACTACTAGAATGTGATACAATACACTATTGGGTGAAGTTTAGTTGACTTCTGCGCAGCGGTTTGGGATTTAACATCAAAATTACATTTCTCGGCCATATCGCATAGATCTCACTGTGAAAAGGCTTAAATGACTTTTTTAATTAAGTTTGATGATTGCGTTCAAACAAAATGTCCTAGAACAAAATTTTCAAATGTAACTACTAGATTGTGATACAATACACTATTGGGTGAAGTTTGGTTTACGTCTGCGCAGCGGTTTGGGAGTTAACATCAAAATTACATTTCTCGGCCATATCGCATAGATCTCACTGTGAAAAGGCTTAAATGGCTTTTTTGACCTAAGTTTAATGATTGCGCTCAAACCAAATGTCCTAGAACGAAATTTTCAAATGTAACTACTAGAATGTGATACAATACACTATTGGGTGAAGTTTGGTTGACTTCTGCGCAGCGGTTTGGGAGTTAACATCAAAATTACATTTCTCGGCCATATCGCATAGATCTCACTGTGAAAAGGCTTAAATGGCTTTTTTGACCTAAGTTTGAGGATTGCGCTCAAATCAAATGTCCTAGAACCAAATTTCCACATGTAACTACTAGATTGTGATACAATACACTAATGGGTGAAGTTTGGTTGACTTCTGCGCAGCGGTTTGGGAGTTAACATCAAAATTACATTTCTCGGCCATATCGCATAGATCTCACTGTGAAAAGGCTTAAATGGCTTTTTTGACCTAAGTTTGAGGATTGCGCTCAAATCAAATGTCCAATAACCAAATTTCCACATGTAACTACTAGATTGTGATACAATACACTAATGGATGAAGTTTGGTTGACTTCTGCGCAGCGGTTTGGGAGTTAACATCAAAATTACATTTCTCGGCCATATCGCATAGATCTCACTGTGAAAAGGCTTAAATGACTTTTTTAATTAAGTTTGATGATTGCGTTCATACAAAATGTCCTAGAACAAAATTTTCAAGTGTAACTACTAGATTGTGATACAATACACTATTGGGTGAAGTTTGGTTGACTTCTGCGCAGCGGTTTGGGAGTTAACATCAAAATTACATTTCTCGGCCATATCGCATAGATCTCACTGTGAAAAGGCTTAAATGGCTTTTTTGACCTAAGTTTGAGGATTGCGCTCAAATCAAATGTCCTAGAACCAAATTTCCACATGTAATTACTAGATTGTGATACAATACACTAATGAATGAAGTTTGGTTGACTTCTGCGCAGCGGTTTGGGAGTTAACATCAAAATTACATTTCTCGGCCATATCGCATAGATCTCACTGTGAAAAGGCTTAAATGGCTTTTTTGACCTAAGTTTGAGGATTGCGCTCAAACAAAATTTCCTAGAACAAAATTTTCAAATGTAACTACTAGATTGTGATACAATACACTATTGGGTGAAGTTTGGTTGACTTCTGCGCAGCGGTTTGGGAGTTAACATCAAAATTACATTTCTCGGCCATATCGCATAGATCTCACTGTGAAAAGGCTTAAATGACTTTTTTAATTAAGTTTGATGATTGCGTTCAAACAAAATGTCCTAGAACAAAATTTTCAAATGTAACTACTAGATTGTGATACAATACACTATTGGGTGAAGTTTGGTTGACTTCTGCGCAGCGGTTTGGGAGTTAACATCAAAATTACATTTCTCGGCCATATCGCATAGATCTCACTGTGAAAAGGCTTAAATGACTTTTTTAATTAAGTTTAATGATTGCGCTCAAACCAAATGTCCTAGAACGAAATTTTCAAATGTAACTACTAGAATGTGATACAATACACTATTGGGTGAAGTTTAGTTGACTTCTGCGCAGCGGTTTGGGATTTAACATCAAAATTACATTTCTCGGCCATATCGCATAGATCTCACTGTGAAAAGGCTTAAATGACTTTTTTAATTAAGTTTGATGATTGCGTTCAAACAAAATGTCCTAGAACAAAATTTTCAAATGTAACTACTAGATTGTGATACAATACACTATTGGGTGAAGTTTGGTTTACTTCTGCGCAGCGGTTTGGGAGTTAACATCAAAATTACATTTCTCGGCCATATCGCATAGATCTCACTGTGAAAAGGCTTAAATGACTTTTTTAATTAAGTTTGATGATTGCGTTCAAACAAAATGTCCTAGAACAAAATTTTCAAATGTAACTACAAGATTGTGATACAATACACTATTGGGTGAAGTTTGGTTGACTTCTGCGCAGCGGTTTGGGAGTTAACATCAAAATTACATTTCTCGGCCATATCGCATAGATCTCACTGTGAAAAGGCTTAAATGGCTTTTTTGACCTAAGTTTGAGGATTGCGCTCAAATCAAATGTCCTAGAACCAAATTTCCACATGTAACTACTAGATTGTGATACAATACACTAATGGGTGAAGTTTGGTTTACTTCTGCGCAGCGGTTTGGGAGTTAACATCAAAATTACATTTCTCGGCCATATCGCATAGATCTCACTGTGAAAAGGCTTAAATGGCTTTTTTGACCTAAGTTTAATAATTGCGCTCAAACCAAATGTCCTAGAACGAAATTTTCAAATGTAACTACTAGAATGTGATACAATACACTATTGGGTGAAGTTTGGTTGACTTCTGCGCAGCGGTTTGGGAGTTAACATCAAAATTACATTTCTTGGCCATATCGCATAGATCTCACTGTGAAAAGGCTTAAATGGCTTTTTTGACCTAAACTTAATGATTGCGCTCAAACCAAATGTCCTAGAACGAAATTTTCAAATGTAACTACTAGAATGTGATACAATACACTATTGGGTGAAGTTTGGTTGACTTCTGCGCAGCGGTTTGGGAGTTAACATCAAAATTACATTTCTCGGCCATATCGCATAGATCTCACTGTGAAAAGGCTTAAATGGCTTTTTTGACCTAAGTTTGAGGATTGCGCTCAAACAAAATGTCCTAGAACAAAATTTTCAAATGTAACTACTAGATTGTGATACAATACACTATTGGGTGAAGTTTGGTTGACTTCTGCGCAGCGGTTTGGGAGTTAACATCAAAATTACATTTCTCGGCCATATCGCATAGATCTCACTGTGAAAAGGCTTAAATGACTTTTTTAATTAAGTTTGATGATTGCGTTCAAACAAAATGTCCTAGAACAAAATTTTCAAATGTAACTACTAGATTGTGATACAATACACTATTGGGTAAAGTTTGGTTGACTTCTGCGCAGCGGTTTGGGAGTCAACATCAAAATTACATTTCTCGGCCATATCGCATAGATCTCACTGTGAAAAGGCTTAAATGGCTTTTTTGACCTAAGTTTGAGGATTGCGCTCAAATCAAATGTCCTAGAACCAAATTTCCACATGTAACTACTAGATTGTGATACAATACACTAATGGGTGAAGTTTGGTTGACTTCTGCGCAGCGGTTTGGGAGTTAACATCAAAATTACATTTCTCGGCCATATCGCATAGATCTCACTTTGAAAAGGCTTAAATGACTTTTTTAATTAAGTTTGATGATTGCGTTCAAACAAAATGTCCTAGAACAAAATTTTCATATGTAACTACTAGATTGTGATACAATACACTATTGGGTGAAGTTTGGTTGACTTCTGCGCAGCGGTTTGGGAGTTAACATCAAAATTACATTTCTCGGCCATATCGCATAGATCTCACTGTGAAAAGGCTTAAATGACTTTTTTAATTAAGTTTAATGATTGCGCTCAAACCAAATGTCCTAGAACGAAATTTTCAAATGTAACTACTAGAATGTGATACAATACACTATTGGGTGAAGTTTAGTTGACTTCTGCGCAGCGGTTTGGGATTTAACATCAAAATTACATTTCTCGGCCATATCGCATAGATCTCACTGTGAAAAGGCTTAAATGGCTTTTTTGACCTAAGTTTGAGGATTGCGCTCAAATCAAATGTCCTAGAACCAAATTTCCACATGTAACTACTAGATTGTGATACAATACACTAATGGGTGAAGTTTGGTTTACTTCTGCGCAGCGGTTTGGGAGTTAACATCAAAATTACATTTCTCGGCCATATCGCATAGATCTCACTGTGAAAAGGCTTAAATGGCTTTTTTGACCTAAGTTTAATAATTGCGCTCAAACCAAATGTCCTAGAACGAAATTTTCAAATGTAACTACTAGAATGTGATACAATACACTATTGGGTGAAGTTTGGTTGACTTCTGCGCAGCGGTTTGGGAGTTAACATCAAATTTACATTTCTCGGCCATATCGCATAGATCTCACTGTGAAAAGGCTTAAATGGCTTTTTTGACCTAAGTTTGAGGATTGCGCTCAAATCAAATGTCCTAGAACCAAATTTCCACATGTAATTACTAGATTGTGATACAATACACTAATGAATGAAGTTTGGTTGACTTCTGCGCAGCGGTTTGGGAGTTAACATCAAAATTACATTTCTCGGCCATATCGCATAGATCTCACTTTGAAAAGGCTTAAATGACTTTTTTAATTAAGTTTGATGATTGCGTTCAAACAAAATGTCCTAGAACAAAATTTTCATATGTAACTACTAGATTGTGATACAATACACTATTGGGTGAAGTTTGGTTGACTTCTGCGCAGCGGTTTGGGAGTTAACATCAAAATTACATTTCTCGGCCATATCGCATAGATCTCACTGTGAAAAGGCTTAAATGACTTTTTTAATTAAGTTTAATGATTGCGCTCAAACCAAATGTCCTAGAACGAAATTTTCAAATGTAACTACTAGAATGTGATACAATACACTATTGGGTGAAGTTTGGTTGACTTCTGCGCAGCGGTTTGGGAGTTAACATCAAAATTACATTTCTCGGCCATATCGCATAGATCTCACTGTGAAAAGGCTTAAATGGCTTTTTTGACCTAAGTTTGAGGATTGCGCTCAAACAAAATGTCCTAGAACAAAATTTTCAAATGTAACTACTAGATTGTGATACAATACACTATTGGGTGAAGTTTGGTTGACTTCTGCGCAGCGGTTTGGGAGTTAACATCAAAATTACATTTCTCGGCCATATCGCATAGATCTCACTGTGAAAAGGCTTAAATGGCTTTTTTGACCTAAGTTTGAGGATTGCGCTCAAATCAAATGTCCTAGAACCAAATTTCCACATGTAATTACTAGATTGTGATACAATACACTAATGGGTGAAGTTTGGTTGACTTCTGCGCAGCGGTTTGGGAGTTAACATCAAAATTACATTTCTCGGCCATATCGCATAGATCTCACTGTGAAAAGGCTTAAATGGCTTTTTTGACCTAAGTTTGAGGATTGCGCTCAAACAAAATTTCCTAGAACGAAATTTTCAAATGTAACTACTAGATTGTGATACAATACACTATTGGGTGAAGTTTGGTTGACTTCTGCGCAGCGGTTTGAGAGTTAACATCAAAATTACATTTCTCGGCCATATCGCATAGATCTCACTGTGAAAAGGCTTAAATGACTTTTTTAATTAAGTTTGATGATTGCGTTCAAACAAAATGTCCTAGAACAAAATTTTCAAATGTAACTACTAGATTGTGATACAATACACTATTGGGTGAAGTTTGGTTGACTTCTGCGCAGCGGTTTGGGAGTTAACATCAAAATTACATTTCTCGGCCATATCGCATAGATCTCACTGTGAAAAGGCTTAAATGACTTTTTTAATTAAGTTTAATGATTGCGCTCAAACCAAATGTCCTAGAACGAAATTTTCAAATGTAACTACTAGAATGTGATACAATACACTATTGGGTGAAGTTTAGTTGACTTCTGCGCAGCGGTTTGGGATTTAACATCAAAATTACATTTCTCGGCCATATCGCATAGATCTCACTGTGAAAAGGCTTAAATGACTTTTTTAATTAAGTTTGATGATTGCGTTCAAACAAAATGTCCTAGAACAAAATTTTCAAATGTAACTACTAGATTGTGATACAATACACTATTGGGTGAAGTTTGGTTTACGTCTGCGCAGCGGTTTGGGAGTTAACATCAAAATTACATTTCTCGGCCATATCGCATAGATCTCACTGTGAAAAGGCTTAAATGGCTTTTTTGACCTAAGTTTAATGATTGCGCTCAAACCAAATGTCCTAGAACGAAATTTTCAAATGTAACTACTAGAATGTGATACAATACACTATTGGGTGAAGTTTGGTTGACTTCTGCGCAGCGGTTTGGGAGTTAACATTAAATTACATTTCTCGGCCATATCGCATAGATCTCACTGTGAAAAGGCTTAAATGGCTTTTTTGACCTAAGTTTGAGGATTGCGCTCAAATCAAATGTCCTAGAACCAAATTTCCACATGTAACTACTAGATTGTGATACAATACACTAATGGGTGAAGTTTGGTTGACTTCTGCGCAGCGGTTTGGGAGTTAACATCAAAATTACATTTCTCGGCCATATCGCATAGATCTCACTGTGAAAAGGCTTAAATGGCTTTTTTGACCTAAGTTTGAGGATTGCGCTCAAATCAAATGTCCAATAACCAAATTTCCACATGTAACTACTAGATTGTGATACAATACACTAATGGATGAAGTTTGGTTGACTTCTGCGCAGCGGTTTGGGAGTTAACATCAAAATTACATTTCTCGGCCATATCGCATAGATCTCACTGTGAAAAGGCTTAAATGACTTTTTTAATTAAGTTTGATGATTGCGTTCATACAAAATGTCCTAGAACAAAATTTTCAAATGTAACTACTAGATTGTGATACAATACACTATTGGGTGAAGTTTGGTTGACTTCTGCGCAGCGGTTTGGGAGTTAACATCAAAATTACATTTCTCGGCCATATCGCATAGATCTCACTGTGAAAAGGCTTAAATGACTTTTTTAATTAAGTTTGATGATTGCGTTCAAACAAAATGTCCTAGAACAAAATTTTCAAATGTAACTACTAGATTGTGATACAATACACTATTGGGTGAAGTTTGGTTGACTTCTGCGCAGCGGTTTGGGAGTTAACATCAAAATTACATTTCTCGGCCATATCGCATAGATCTCACTGTGAAAAGGCTTAAATGACTTTTTTAATTAAGTTTAATGATTGCGCTCAAACCAAATGTCCTAGAACGAAATTTTCAAATGTAACTACTAGAATGTGATACAATACACTATTGGGTGAAGTTTAGTTGACTTCTGCGCAGCGGTTTGGGATTTAACATCAAAATTACATTTCTCGGCCATATCGCATAGATCTCACTGTGAAAAGGCTTAAATGACTTTTTTAATTAAGTTTGATGATTGCGTTCAAACAAAATGTCCTAGAACAAAATTTTCAAATGTAACTACTAGATTGTGATACAATACACTATTGGGTGAAGTTTGGTTTACGTCTGCGCAGCGGTTTGGGAGTTAACATCAAAATTACATTTCTCGGCCATATCGCATAGATCTCACTGTGAAAAGGCTTAAATGGCTTTTTTGACCTAAGTTTAATGATTGCGCTCAAACCAAATGTCCTAGAACGAAATTTTCAAATGTAACTACTAGAATGTGATACAATACACTATTGGGTGAAGTTTGGTTGACTTCTGCGCAGCGGTTTGGGAGTTAACATCAAAATTACATTTCTCGGCCATATCGCATAGATCTCACTGTGAAAAGGCTTAAATGGCTTTTTTGACCTAAGTTTGAGGATTGCGCTCAAATCAAATGTCCTAGAACCAAATTTCCACATGTAACTACTAGATTGTGATACAATACACTAATGGGTGAAGTTTGGTTGACTTCTGCGCAGCGGTTTGGGAGTTAACATCAAAATTACATTTCTCGGCCATATCGCATAGATCTCACTGTGAAAAGGCTTAAATGGCTTTTTTGACCTAAGTTTGAGGATTGCGCTCAAATCAAATGTCCAATAACCAAATTTCCACATGTAACTACTAGATTGTGATACAATACACTAATGGATGAAGTTTGGTTGACTTCTGCGCAGCGGTTTGGGAGTTAACATCAAAATTACATTTCTCGGCCATATCGCATAGATCTCACTGTGAAAAGGCTTAAATGACTTTTTTAATTAAGTTTGATGATTGCGTTCATACAAAATGTCCTAGAACAAAATTTTCAAGTGTAACTACTAGATTGTGATACAATACACTATTGGGTGAAGTTTGGTTGACTTCTGCGCAGCGGTTTGGGAGTTAACATCAAAATTACATTTCTCGGCCATATCGCATAGATCTCACTGTGAAAAGGCTTAAATGGCTTTTTTGACCTAAGTTTGAGGATTGCGCTCAAATCAAATGTCCTAGAACCAAATTTCCACATGTAATTACTAGATTGTGATACAATACACTAATGAATGAAGTTTGGTTGACTTCTGCGCAGCTGTTTGGGAGTTAACATCAAAATTACATTTCTCGGCCATATCGCATAGATCTCACTGTGAAAAGGCTTAAATGACTTTTTTAATTAAGTTTGATGATTGCGTTCATACAAAATGTCCTAGAACAAAATTTTCAAGTGTAACTACTAGATTGTGATACAATACACTATTGGGTGAAGTTTGGTTGACTTCTGCGCAGCGGTTTGGGAGTTAACATCAAAATTACATTTCTCGGCCATATCGCATAGATCTCACTGTGAAAAGGCTTAAATGGCTTTTTTGACCTAAGTTTGAGGATTGCGCTCAAATCAAATGTCCTAGAACCAAATTTCCACATGTAATTACTAGATTGTGATACAATACACTAATGAATGAAGTTTGGTTGACTTCTGCGCAGCGGTTTGGGAGTTAACATCAAAATTACATTTCTCGGCCATATCGCATAGATCTCACTGTGAAAAGGCTTAAATGGCTTTTTTGACCTAAGTTTGAGGATTGCGCTCAAACAAAATTTCCTAGAACAAAATTTTCAAATGTAACTACTAGATTGTGATACAATACACTATTGGGTGAAGTTTGGTTGACTTCTGCGCAGCGGTTTGGGAGTTAACATCAAAATTACATTTCTCGGCCATATCGCATAGATCTCACTGTGAAAAGGCTTAAATGACTTTTTTAATTAAGTTTGATGATTGCGTTCAAACAAAATGTCCTAGAACAAAATTTTCAAATGTAACTACTAGATTGTGATACAATACACTATTGGGTGAAGTTTGGTTGACTTCTGCGCAGCGGTTTGGGAGTTAACATCAAAATTACATTTCTCGGCCATATCGCATAGATCTCACTGTGAAAAGGCTTAAATGACTTTTTTAATTAAGTTTAATGATTGCGCTCAAACCAAATGTCCTAGAACGAAATTTTCAAATGTAACTACTAGAATGTGATACAATACACTATTGGGTGAAGTTTAGTTGACTTCTGCGCAGCGGTTTGGGATTTAACATCAAAATTACATTTCTCGGCCATATCGCATAGATCTCACTGTGAAAAGGCTTAAATGACTTTTTTAATTAAGTTTGATGATTGCGTTCAAACAAAATGTCCTAGAACAAAATTTTCAAATGTAACTACTAGATTGTGATACAATACACTATTGGGTGAAGTTTGGTTTACTTCTGCGCAGCGGTTTGGGAGTTAACATCAAAATTACATTTCTCGGCCATATCGCATAGATCTCACTGTGAAAAGGCTTAAATGACTTTTTTAATTAAGTTTGATGATTGCGTTCAAACAAAATGTCCTAGAACAAAATTTTCAAATGTAACTACAAGATTGTGATACAATACACTATTGGGTGAAGTTTGGTTGACTTCTGCGCAGCGGTTTGGGAGTTAACATCAAAATTACATTTCTCGGCCATATCGCATAGATCTCACTGTGAAAAGGCTTAAATGGCTTTTTTGACCTAAGTTTGAGGATTGCGCTCAAATCAAATGTCCTAGAACCAAATTTCCACATGTAACTACTAGATTGTGATACAATACACTAATGGGTGAAGTTTGGTTTACTTCTGCGCAGCGGTTTGGGAGTTAACATCAAAATTACATTTCTCGGCCATATCGCATAGATCTCACTGTGAAAAGGCTTAAATGGCTTTTTTGACCTAAGTTTAATAATTGCGCTCAAACCAAATGTCCTAGAACGAAATTTTCAAATGTAACTACTAGAATGTGATACAATACACTATTGGGTGAAGTTTGGTTGACTTCTGCGCAGCGGTTTGGGAGTTAACATCAAAATTACATTTCTTGGCCATATCGCATAGATCTCACTGTGAAAAGGCTTAAATGGCTTTTTTGACCTAAACTTAATGATTGCGCTCAAACCAAATGTCCTAGAACGAAATTTTCAAATGTAACTACTAGAATGTGATACAATACACTATTGGGTGAAGTTTGGTTGACTTCTGCGCAGCGGTTTGGGAGTTAACATCAAAATTACATTTCTCGGCCATATCGCATAGATCTCACTGTGAAAAGGCTTAAATGGCTTTTTTGACCTAAGTTTGAGGATTGCGCTCAAACAAAATGTCCTAGAACAAAATTTTCAAATGTAACTACTAGATTGTGATACAATACACTATTGGGTGAAGTTTGGTTGACTTCTGCGCAGCGGTTTGGGAGTTAACATCAAAATTACATTTCTCGGCCATATCGCATAGATCTCACTGTGAAAAGGCTTAAATGACTTTTTTAATTAAGTTTGATGATTGCGTTCAAACAAAATGTCCTAGAACAAAATTTTCAAATGTAACTACTAGATTGTGATACAATACACTATTGGGTAAAGTTTGGTTGACTTCTGCGCAGCGGTTTGGGAGTCAACATCAAAATTACATTTCTCGGCCATATCGCATAGATCTCACTGTGAAAAGGCTTAAATGGCTTTTTTGACCTAAGTTTGAGGATTGCGCTCAAATCAAATGTCCTAGAACCAAATTTCCACATGTAACTACTAGATTGTGATACAATACACTAATGGGTGAAGTTTGGTTGACTTCTGCGCAGCGGTTTGGGAGTTAACATCAAAATTACATTTCTCGGCCATATCGCATAGATCTCACTTTGAAAAGGCTTAAATGACTTTTTTAATTAAGTTTGATGATTGCGTTCAAACAAAATGTCCTAGAACAAAATTTTCATATGTAACTACTAGATTGTGATACAATACACTATTGGGTGAAGTTTGGTTGACTTCTGCGCAGCGGTTTGGGAGTTAACATCAAAATTACATTTCTCGGCCATATCGCATAGATCTCACTGTGAAAAGGCTTAAATGACTTTTTTAATTAAGTTTAATGATTGCGCTCAAACCAAATGTCCTAGAACGAAATTTTCAAATGTAACTACTAGAATGTGATACAATACACTATTGGGTGAAGTTTAGTTGACTTCTGCGCAGCGGTTTGGGATTTAACATCAAAATTACATTTCTCGGCCATATCGCATAGATCTCACTGTGAAAAGGCTTAAATGGCTTTTTTGACCTAAGTTTGAGGATTGCGCTCAAATCAAATGTCCTAGAACCAAATTTCCACATGTAACTACTAGATTGTGATACAATACACTAATGGGTGAAGTTTGGTTTACTTCTGCGCAGCGGTTTGGGAGTTAACATCAAAATTACATTTCTCGGCCATATCGCATAGATCTCACTGTGAAAAGGCTTAAATGGCTTTTTTGACCTAAGTTTAATAATTGCGCTCAAACCAAATGTCCTAGAACGAAATTTTCAAATGTAACTACTAGAATGTGATACAATACACTATTGGGTGAAGTTTGGTTGACTTCTGCGCAGCGGTTTGGGAGTTAACATCAAATTTACATTTCTCGGCCATATCGCATAGATCTCACTGTGAAAAGGCTTAAATGGCTTTTTTGACCTAAGTTTGAGGATTGCGCTCAAATCAAATGTCCTAGAACCAAATTTCCACATGTAATTACTAGATTGTGATACAATACACTAATGAATGAAGTTTGGTTGACTTCTGCGCAGCGGTTTGGGAGTTAACATCAAAATTACATTTCTCGGCCATATCGCATAGATCTCACTTTGAAAAGGCTTAAATGACTTTTTTAATTAAGTTTGATGATTGCGTTCAAACAAAATGTCCTAGAACAAAATTTTCATATGTAACTACTAGATTGTGATACAATACACTATTGGGTGAAGTTTGGTTGACTTCTGCGCAGCGGTTTGGGAGTTAACATCAAAATTACATTTCTCGGCCATATCGCATAGATCTCACTGTGAAAAGGCTTAAATGACTTTTTTAATTAAGTTTAATGATTGCGCTCAAACCAAATGTCCTAGAACGAAATTTTCAAATGTAACTACTAGAATGTGATACAATACACTATTGGGTGAAGTTTGGTTGACTTCTGCGCAGCGGTTTGGGAGTTAACATCAAAATTACATTTCTCGGCCATATCGCATAGATCTCACTGTGAAAAGGCTTAAATGGCTTTTTTGACCTAAGTTTGAGGATTGCGCTCAAACAAAATGTCCTAGAACAAAATTTTCAAATGTAACTACTAGATTGTGATACAATACACTATTGGGTGAAGTTTGGTTGACTTCTGCGCAGCGGTTTGGGAGTTAACATCAAAATTACATTTCTCGGCCATATCGCATAGATCTCACTGTGAAAAGGCTTAAATGGCTTTTTTGACCTAAGTTTGAGGATTGCGCTCAAATCAAATGTCCTAGAACCAAATTTCCACATGTAATTACTAGATTGTGATACAATACACTAATGGGTGAAGTTTGGTTGACTTCTGCGCAGCGGTTTGGGAGTTAACATCAAAATTACATTTCTCGGCCATATCGCATAGATCTCACTGTGAAAAGGCTTAAATGGCTTTTTTGACCTAAGTTTGAGGATTGCGCTCAAACAAAATTTCCTAGAACGAAATTTTCAAATGTAACTACTAGATTGTGATACAATACACTATTGGGTGAAGTTTGGTTGACTTCTGCGCAGCGGTTTGAGAGTTAACATCAAAATTACATTTCTCGGCCATATCGCATAGATCTCACTGTGAAAAGGCTTAAATGACTTTTTTAATTAAGTTTGATGATTGCGTTCAAACAAAATGTCCTAGAACAAAATTTTCAAATGTAACTACTAGATTGTGATACAATACACTATTGGGTGAAGTTTGGTTGACTTCTGCGCAGCGGTTTGGGAGTTAACATCAAAATTACATTTCTCGGCCATATCGCATAGATCTCACTGTGAAAAGGCTTAAATGACTTTTTTAATTAAGTTTAATGATTGCGCTCAAACCAAATGTCCTAGAACGAAATTTTCAAATGTAACTACTAGAATGTGATACAATACACTATTGGGTGAAGTTTAGTTGACTTCTGCGCAGCGGTTTGGGATTTAACATCAAAATTACATTTCTCGGCCATATCGCATAGATCTCACTGTGAAAAGGCTTAAATGACTTTTTTAATTAAGTTTGATGATTGCGTTCAAACAAAATGTCCTAGAACAAAATTTTCAAATGTAACTACTAGATTGTGATACAATACACTATTGGGTGAAGTTTGGTTTACGTCTGCGCAGCGGTTTGGGAGTTAACATCAAAATTACATTTCTCGGCCATATCGCATAGATCTCACTGTGAAAAGGCTTAAATGGCTTTTTTGACCTAAGTTTAATGATTGCGCTCAAACCAAATGTCCTAGAACGAAATTTTCAAATGTAACTACTAGAATGTGATACAATACACTATTGGGTGAAGTTTGGTTGACTTCTGCGCAGCGGTTTGGGAGTTAACATTAAATTACATTTCTCGGCCATATCGCATAGATCTCACTGTGAAAAGGCTTAAATGGCTTTTTTGACCTAAGTTTGAGGATTGCGCTCAAATCAAATGTCCTAGAACCAAATTTCCACATGTAACTACTAGATTGTGATACAATACACTAATGGGTGAAGTTTGGTTGACTTCTGCGCAGCGGTTTGGGAGTTAACATCAAAATTACATTTCTCGGCCATATCGCATAGATCTCACTGTGAAAAGGCTTAAATGGCTTTTTTGACCTAAGTTTGAGGATTGCGCTCAAATCAAATGTCCAATAACCAAATTTCCACATGTAACTACTAGATTGTGATACAATACACTAATGGATGAAGTTTGGTTGACTTCTGCGCAGCGGTTTGGGAGTTAACATCAAAATTACATTTCTCGGCCATATCGCATAGATCTCACTGTGAAAAGGCTTAAATGACTTTTTTAATTAAGTTTGATGATTGCGTTCATACAAAATGTCCTAGAACAAAATTTTCAAATGTAACTACTAGATTGTGATACAATACACTATTGGGTGAAGTTTGGTTGACTTCTGCGCAGCGGTTTGGGAGTTAACATCAAAATTACATTTCTCGGCCATATCGCATAGATCTCACTGTGAAAAGGCTTAAATGACTTTTTTAATTAAGTTTGATGATTGCGTTCAAACAAAATGTCCTAGAACAAAATTTTCAAATGTAACTACTAGATTGTGATACAATACACTATTGGGTGAAGTTTGGTTGACTTCTGCGCAGCGGTTTGGGAGTTAACATCAAAATTACATTTCTCGGCCATATCGCATAGATCTCACTGTGAAAAGGCTTAAATGACTTTTTTAATTAAGTTTAATGATTGCGCTCAAACCAAATGTCCTAGAACGAAATTTTCAAATGTAACTACTAGAATGTGATACAATACACTATTGGGTGAAGTTTAGTTGACTTCTGCGCAGCGGTTTGGGATTTAACATCAAAATTACATTTCTCGGCCATATCGCATAGATCTCACTGTGAAAAGGCTTAAATGACTTTTTTAATTAAGTTTGATGATTGCGTTCAAACAAAATGTCCTAGAACAAAATTTTCAAATGTAACTACTAGATTGTGATACAATACACTATTGGGTGAAGTTTGGTTTACGTCTGCGCAGCGGTTTGGGAGTTAACATCAAAATTACATTTCTCGGCCATATCGCATAGATCTCACTGTGAAAAGGCTTAAATGGCTTTTTTGACCTAAGTTTAATGATTGCGCTCAAACCAAATGTCCTAGAACGAAATTTTCAAATGTAACTACTAGAATGTGATACAATACACTATTGGGTGAAGTTTGGTTGACTTCTGCGCAGCGGTTTGGGAGTTAACATCAAAATTACATTTCTCGGCCATATCGCATAGATCTCACTGTGAAAAGGCTTAAATGGCTTTTTTGACCTAAGTTTGAGGATTGCGCTCAAATCAAATGTCCTAGAACCAAATTTCCACATGTAACTACTAGATTGTGATACAATACACTAATGGGTGAAGTTTGGTTGACTTCTGCGCAGCGGTTTGGGAGTTAACATCAAAATTACATTTCTCGGCCATATCGCATAGATCTCACTGTGAAAAGGCTTAAATGGCTTTTTTGACCTAAGTTTGAGGATTGCGCTCAAATCAAATGTCCAATAACCAAATTTCCACATGTAACTACTAGATTGTGATACAATACACTAATGGATGAAGTTTGGTTGACTTCTGCGCAGCGGTTTGGGAGTTAACATCAAAATTACATTTCTCGGCCATATCGCATAGATCTCACTGTGAAAAGGCTTAAATGACTTTTTTAATTAAGTTTGATGATTGCGTTCATACAAAATGTCCTAGAACAAAATTTTCAAGTGTAACTACTAGATTGTGATACAATACACTATTGGGTGAAGTTTGGTTGACTTCTGCGCAGCGGTTTGGGAGTTAACATCAAAATTACATTTCTCGGCCATATCGCATAGATCTCACTGTGAAAAGGCTTAAATGGCTTTTTTGACCTAAGTTTGAGGATTGCGCTCAAATCAAATGTCCTAGAACCAAATTTCCACATGTAATTACTAGATTGTGATACAATACACTAATGAATGAAGTTTGGTTGACTTCTGCGCAGCTGTTTGGGAGTTAACATCAAAATTACATTTCTCGGCCATATCGCATAGATCTCACTGTGAAAAGGCTTAAATGACTTTTTTAATTAAGTTTGATGATTGCGTTCATACAAAATGTCCTAGAACAAAATTTTCAAGTGTAACTACTAGATTGTGATACAATACACTATTGGGTGAAGTTTGGTTGACTTCTGCGCAGCGGTTTGGGAGTTAACATCAAAATTACATTTCTCGGCCATATCGCATAGATCTCACTGTGAAAAGGCTTAAATGGCTTTTTTGACCTAAGTTTGAGGATTGCGCTCAAATCAAATGTCCTAGAACCAAATTTCCACATGTAATTACTAGATTGTGATACAATACACTAATGAATGAAGTTTGGTTGACTTCTGCGCAGCGGTTTGGGAGTTAACATCAAAATTACATTTCTCGGCCATATCGCATAGATCTCACTGTGAAAAGGCTTAAATGGCTTTTTTGACCTAAGTTTGAGGATTGCGCTCAAACAAAATTTCCTAGAACAAAATTTTCAAATGTAACTACTAGATTGTGATACAATACACTATTGGGTGAAGTTTGGTTGACTTCTGCGCAGCGGTTTGGGAGTTAACATCAAAATTACATTTCTCGGCCATATCGCATAGATCTCACTGTGAAAAGGCTTAAATGACTTTTTTAATTAAGTTTGATGATTGCGTTCAAACAAAATGTCCTAGAACAAAATTTTCAAATGTAACTACTAGATTGTGATACAATACACTATTGGGTGAAGTTTGGTTGACTTCTGCGCAGCGGTTTGGGAGTTAACATCAAAATTACATTTCTCGGCCATATCGCATAGATCTCACTGTGAAAAGGCTTAAATGACTTTTTTAATTAAGTTTAATGATTGCGCTCAAACCAAATGTCCTAGAACGAAATTTTCAAATGTAACTACTAGAATGTGATACAATACACTATTGGGTGAAGTTTAGTTGACTTCTGCGCAGCGGTTTGGGATTTAACATCAAAATTACATTTCTCGGCCATATCGCATAGATCTCACTGTGAAAAGGCTTAAATGACTTTTTTAATTAAGTTTGATGATTGCGTTCAAACAAAATGTCCTAGAACAAAATTTTCAAATGTAACTACTAGATTGTGATACAATACACTATTGGGTGAAGTTTGGTTTACTTCTGCGCAGCGGTTTGGGAGTTAACATCAAAATTACATTTCTCGGCCATATCGCATAGATCTCACTGTGAAAAGGCTTAAATGACTTTTTTAATTAAGTTTGATGATTGCGTTCAAACAAAATGTCCTAGAACAAAATTTTCAAATGTAACTACAAGATTGTGATACAATACACTATTGGGTGAAGTTTGGTTGACTTCTGCGCAGCGGTTTGGGAGTTAACATCAAAATTACATTTCTCGGCCATATCGCATAGATCTCACTGTGAAAAGGCTTAAATGGCTTTTTTGACCTAAGTTTGAGGATTGCGCTCAAATCAAATGTCCTAGAACCAAATTTCCACATGTAACTACTAGATTGTGATACAATACACTAATGGGTGAAGTTTGGTTTACTTCTGCGCAGCGGTTTGGGAGTTAACATCAAAATTACATTTCTCGGCCATATCGCATAGATCTCACTGTGA
Organism: Corythoichthys intestinalis; assembly: GCF_030265065.1. NCBI lineage: Eukaryota > Metazoa > Chordata > Actinopteri > Syngnathiformes > Syngnathidae > Corythoichthys > Corythoichthys intestinalis. The sequence continues at coordinate 664,304 of NW_026651595.1, read as the reverse complement.
AAAGGCTTAAATGGCTTTTTTGACCTAAGTTTAATAATTGCGCTCAAACCAAATGTCCTAGAACGAAATTTTCAAATGTAACTACTAGAATGTGATACAATACACTATTGGGTGAAGTTTGGTTGACTTCTGCGCAGCGGTTTGGGAGTTAACATCAAAATTACATTTCTTGGCCATATCGCATAGATCTCACTGTGAAAAGGCTTAAATGGCTTTTTTGACCTAAACTTAATGATTGCGCTCAAACCAAATGTCCTAGAACGAAATTTTCAAATGTAACTACTAGAATGTGATACAATACACTATTGGGTGAAGTTTGGTTGACTTCTGCGCAGCGGTTTGGGAGTTAACATCAAAATTACATTTCTCGGCCATATCGCATAGATCTCACTGTGAAAAGGCTTAAATGGCTTTTTTGACCTAAGTTTGAGGATTGCGCTCAAACAAAATGTCCTAGAACAAAATTTTCAAATGTAACTACTAGATTGTGATACAATACACTATTGGGTGAAGTTTGGTTGACTTCTGCGCAGCGGTTTGGGAGTTAACATCAAAATTACATTTCTCGGCCATATCGCATAGATCTCACTGTGAAAAGGCTTAAATGACTTTTTTAATTAAGTTTGATGATTGCGTTCAAACAAAATGTCCTAGAACAAAATTTTCAAATGTAACTACTAGATTGTGATACAATACACTATTGGGTAAAGTTTGGTTGACTTCTGCGCAGCGGTTTGGGAGTCAACATCAAAATTACATTTCTCGGCCATATCGCATAGATCTCACTGTGAAAAGGCTTAAATGGCTTTTTTGACCTAAGTTTGAGGATTGCGCTCAAATCAAATGTCCTAGAACCAAATTTCCACATGTAACTACTAGATTGTGATACAATACACTAATGGGTGAAGTTTGGTTGACTTCTGCGCAGCGGTTTGGGAGTTAACATCAAAATTACATTTCTCGGCCATATCGCATAGATCTCACTTTGAAAAGGCTTAAATGACTTTTTTAATTAAGTTTGATGATTGCGTTCAAACAAAATGTCCTAGAACAAAATTTTCATATGTAACTACTAGATTGTGATACAATACACTATTGGGTGAAGTTTGGTTGACTTCTGCGCAGCGGTTTGGGAGTTAACATCAAAATTACATTTCTCGGCCATATCGCATAGATCTCACTGTGAAAAGGCTTAAATGACTTTTTTAATTAAGTTTAATGATTGCGCTCAAACCAAATGTCCTAGAACGAAATTTTCAAATGTAACTACTAGAATGTGATACAATACACTATTGGGTGAAGTTTAGTTGACTTCTGCGCAGCGGTTTGGGATTTAACATCAAAATTACATTTCTCGGCCATATCGCATAGATCTCACTGTGAAAAGGCTTAAATGGCTTTTTTGACCTAAGTTTGAGGATTGCGCTCAAATCAAATGTCCTAGAACCAAATTTCCACATGTAACTACTAGATTGTGATACAATACACTAATGGGTGAAGTTTGGTTTACTTCTGCGCAGCGGTTTGGGAGTTAACATCAAAATTACATTTCTCGGCCATATCGCATAGATCTCACTGTGAAAAGGCTTAAATGGCTTTTTTGACCTAAGTTTAATAATTGCGCTCAAACCAAATGTCCTAGAACGAAATTTTCAAATGTAACTACTAGAATGTGATACAATACACTATTGGGTGAAGTTTGGTTGACTTCTGCGCAGCGGTTTGGGAGTTAACATCAAATTTACATTTCTCGGCCATATCGCATAGATCTCACTGTGAAAAGGCTTAAATGGCTTTTTTGACCTAAGTTTGAGGATTGCGCTCAAATCAAATGTCCTAGAACCAAATTTCCACATGTAATTACTAGATTGTGATACAATACACTAATGAATGAAGTTTGGTTGACTTCTGCGCAGCGGTTTGGGAGTTCACATCAAATTTACATTTCTCGGCCATATCGCATAGATCTCACTGTGAAAAGGCTTAAATGGCTTTTTTGACCTAAGTTTGAGGATTACGCTCAAATCAAATGTCCTAGAACCAAATTTTCACATGTAACTACTAGATTGTGATACAATACACTAATGGGTGAAGTTTGGTTGACTTCTGCGCAGCGGTTTGGGAGTTAACATCAAAATTACATTTCTCGGCCATATCGCATAGATCTCACTTTGAAAAGGCTTAAATGACTTTTTTAATTAAGTTTGATGATTGCGTTCAAACAAAATGTCCTAGAACAAAATTTTCATATGTAACTACTAGATTGTGATACAATACACTATTGGGTGAAGTTTGGTTGACTTCTGCGCAGCGGTTTGGGAGTTAACATCAAAATTACATTTCTCGGCCATATCGCATAGATCTCACTGTGAAAAGGCTTAAATGACTTTTTTAATTAAGTTTAATGATTGCGCTCAAACCAAATGTCCTAGAACGAAATTTTCAAATGTAACTACTAGAATGTGATACAATACACTATTGGGTGAAGTTTGGTTGACTTCTGCGCAGCGGTTTGGGAGTTAACATCAAAATTACATTTCTCGGCCATATCGCATAGATCTCACTGTGAAAAGGCTTAAATGGCTTTTTTGACCTAAGTTTGAGGATTGCGCTCAAACAAAATGTCCTAGAACAAAATTTTCAAATGTAACTACTAGATTGTGATACAATACACTATTGGGTGAAGTTTGGTTGACTTCTGCGCAGCGGTTTGGGAGTTAACATCAAAATTACATTTCTCGGCCATATCGCATAGATCTAACTGTGAAAAGGCTTAAATGACTTTTTTAATTAAGTTTGATGATTGCGTTCAAACAAAATGTCCTAGAACAAAATTTTCAAATGTAACTACTAGATTGTGATACAATACACTATTGGGTGAAGTTTGGTTGACTTCTGCGCAGCGGTTTGGGAGTCAACATCAAAATTACATTTCTCGGCCATATCGCATAGATCTCACTGTGAAAAGGCTTAAATGGCTTTTTTGACCTAAGTTTGAGGATTGCGCTCAAATCAAATGTCCTAGAACCAAATTTCCACATGTAACTACTAGATTGTGATACAATACACTAATGGGTGAAGTTTGGTTGACTTCTGCGCAGCGGTTTGGGAGTTAACATCAAAATTACATTTCTCGGCCATATCGCATAGATCTCACTGTGAAAAGGCTTAAATGACTTTTTTAATTAAGTTTGATGATTGCGTTCATACAAAATGTCCTAGAACAAAATTTTCAAATGTAACTACTAGATTGTGATACAAAACACTATTGGGTGAAGTTTGGTTGACTTCTGCGCAGCGGTTTGGGAGTTAACATCAAAATTACATTTCTCGGCCATATCGCATAGATCTCACTGTGAAAAGGCTTAAATGGCTTTTTTGACCTAAGTTTGAGGATTGCGCTCAAATCAAATGTCCTAGAACCAAATTTCCACATGTAATTACTAGATTGTGATACAATACACTAATGGGTGAAGTTTGGTTGACTTCTGCGCAGCGGTTTGGGAGTTAACATCAAAATTACATTTCTCGGCCATATCGCATAGATCTCACTGTGAAAAGGCTTAAATGGCTTTTTTGACCTAAGTTTGAGGATTGCGCTCAAACAAAATTTCCTAGAACGAAATTTTCAAATGTAACTACTAGATTGTGATACAATACACTATTGGGTGAAGTTTGGTTGACTTCTGCGCAGCGGTTTGAGAGTTAACATCAAAATTACATTTCTCGGCCATATCGCATAGATCTCACTGTGAAAAGGCTTAAATGACTTTTTTAATTAAGTTTGATGATTGCGTTCAAACAAAATGTCCTAGAACAAAATTTTCAAATGTAACTACTAGATTGTGATACAATACACTATTGGGTGAAGTTTGGTTGACTTCTGCGCAGCGGTTTGGGAGTTAACATCAAAATTACATTTCTCGGCCATATCGCATAGATCTCACTGTGAAAAGGCTTAAATGACTTTTTTAATTAAGTTTAATGATTGCGCTCAAACCAAATGTCCTAGAACGAAATTTTCAAATGTAACTACTAGAATGTGATACAATACACTATTGGGTGAAGTTTAGTTGACTTCTGCGCAGCGGTTTGGGATTTAACATCAAAATTACATTTCTCGGCCATATCGCATAGATCTCACTGTGAAAAGGCTTAAATGACTTTTTTAATTAAGTTTGATGATTGCGTTCAAACAAAATGTCCTAGAACAAAATTTTCAAATGTAACTACTAGATTGTGATACAATACACTATTGGGTGAAGTTTGGTTTACGTCTGCGCAGCGGTTTGGGAGTTAACATCAAAATTACATTTCTCGGCCATATCGCATAGATCTCACTGTGAAAAGGCTTAAATGGCTTTTTTGACCTAAGTTTAATGATTGCGCTCAAACCAAATGTCCTAGAACGAAATTTTCAAATGTAACTACTAGAATGTGATACAATACACTATTGGGTGAAGTTTGGTTGACTTCTGCGCAGCGGTTTGGGAGTTAACATCAAAATTACATTTCTCGGCCATATCGCATAGATCTCACTGTGAAAAGGCTTAAATGGCTTTTTTGACCTAAGTTTGAGGATTGCGCTCAAATCAAATGTCCTAGAACCAAATTTCCACATGTAACTACTAGATTGTGATACAATACACTAATGGGTGAAGTTTGGTTGACTTCTGCGCAGCGGTTTGGGAGTTAACATCAAAATTACATTTCTCGGCCATATCGCATAGATCTCACTGTGAAAAGGCTTAAATGGCTTTTTTGACCTAAGTTTGAGGATTGCGCTCAAATCAAATGTCCAATAACCAAATTTCCACATGTAACTACTAGATTGTGATACAATACACTAATGGATGAAGTTTGGTTGACTTCTGCGCAGCGGTTTGGGAGTTAACATCAAAATTACATTTCTCGGCCATATCGCATAGATCTCACTGTGAAAAGGCTTAAATGACTTTTTTAATTAAGTTTGATGATTGCGTTCATACAAAATGTCCTAGAACAAAATTTTCAAATGTAACTACTAGATTGTGATACAATACACTATTGGGTGAAGTTTGGTTGACTTCTGCGCAGCGGTTTGGGAGTTAACATCAAAATTACATTTCTCGGCCATATCGCATAGATCTCACTGTGAAAAGGCTTAAATGGCTTTTTTGACCTAAGTTTGAGGATTGCGCTCAAATCAAATGTCCTAGAACCAAATTTCCACATGTAATTACTAGATTGTGATACAATACACTAATGAATGAAGTTTGGTTGACTTCTGCGCAGCGGTTTGGGAGTTAACATCAAAATTACATTTCTCGGCCATATCGCATAGATCTCACTGTGAAAAGGCTTAAATGGCTTTTTTGACCTAAGTTTGAGGATTGCGCTCAAATCAAATGTCCTATAACCAAATTTCCACATGTAACTACTAGATTGTGATACAATACACTATTGGGTGAAGTTTAGTTGACTTCTGCGCAGCGGTTTGGGATTTAACATCAAAATTACATTTCTCGGCCATATCGCATAGATCTCACTGTGAAAAGGCTTAAATGACTTTTTTAATTAAGTTTGATGATTGCGTTCAAACAAAATGTCCTAGAACAAAATTTTCAAATGTAACTACTAGATTGTGATACAATACACTATTGGGTGAAGTTTGGTTTACGTCTGCGCAGCGGTTTGGGAGTTAACATCAAAATTACATTTCTCGGCCATATCGCATAGATCTCACTGTGAAAAGGCTTAAATGGCTTTTTTGACCTAAGTTTAATGATTGCGCTCAAACCAAATGTCCTAGAACGAAATTTTCAAATGTAACTACTAGAATGTGATACAATACACTATTGGGTGAAGTTTGGTTGACTTCTGCGCAGCGGTTTGGGAGTTAACATCAAAATTACATTTCTCGGCCATATCGCATAGATCTCACTGTGAAAAGGCTTAAATGGCTTTTTTGACCTAAGTTTGAGGATTGCGCTCAAATCAAATGTCCTAGAACCAAATTTCCACATGTAACTACTAGATTGTGATACAATACACTAATGGGTGAAGTTTGGTTGACTTCTGCGCAGCGGTTTGGGAGTTAACATCAAAATTACATTTCTCGGCCATATCGCATAGATCTCACTGTGAAAAGGCTTAAATGGCTTTTTTGACCTAAGTTTGAGGATTGCGCTCAAATCAAATGTCCAATAACCAAATTTCCACATGTAACTACTAGATTGTGATACAATACACTAATGGATGAAGTTTGGTTGACTTCTGCGCAGCGGTTTGGGAGTTAACATCAAAATTACATTTCTCGGCCATATCGCATAGATCTCACTGTGAAAAGGCTTAAATGACTTTTTTAATTAAGTTTGATGATTGCGTTCATACAAAATGTCCTAGAACAAAATTTTCAAATGTAACTACTAGATTGTGATACAATACACTATTGGGTGAAGTTTGGTTGACTTCTGCGCAGCGGTTTGGGAGTTAACATCAAAATTACATTTCTCGGCCATATCGCATAGATCTCACTGTGAAAAGGCTTAAATGGCTTTTTTGACCTAAGTTTGAGGATTGCGCTCAAATCAAATGTCCTAGAACCAAATTTCCACATGTAATTACTAGATTGTGATACAATACACTAATGAATGAAGTTTGGTTGACTTCTGCGCAGCGGTTTGGGAGTTAACATCAAAATTACATTTCTCGGCCATATCGCATAGATCTCACTGTGAAAAGGCTTAAATGGCTTTTTTGACCTAAGTTTGAGGATTGCGCTCAAACAAAATTTCCTAGAACAAAATTTTCAAATGTAACTACTAGATTGTGATACAATACACTATTGGGTGAAGTTTGGTTGACTTCTGCGCAGCGGTTTGGGAGTTAACATCAAAATTACATTTCTCGGCCATATCGCATAGATCTCACTGTGAAAAGGCTTAAATGACTTTTTTAATTAAGTTTGATGATTGCGTTCAAACAAAATGTCCTAGAACAAAATTTTCAAATGTAACTACTAGATTGTGATACAATACACTATTGGGTGAAGTTTGGTTGACTTCTGCGCAGCGGTTTGGGAGTTAACATCAAAATTACATTTCTCGGCCATATCGCATAGATCTCACTGTGAAAAGGCTTAAATGACTTTTTTAATTAAGTTTAATGATTGCGCTCAAACCAAATGTCCTAGAACGAAATTTTCAAATGTAACTACTAGAATGTGATACAATACACTATTGGGTGAAGTTTAGTTGACTTCTGCGCAGCGGTTTGGGATTTAACATCAAAATTACATTTCTCGGCCATATCGCATAGATCTCACTGTGAAAAGGCTTAAATGACTTTTTTAATTAAGTTTGATGATTGCGTTCAAACAAAATGTCCTAGAACAAAATTTTCAAATGTAACTACTAGATTGTGATACAATACACTATTGGGTGAAGTTTGGTTTACTTCTGCGCAGCGGTTTGGGAGTTAACATCAAAATTACATTTCTCGGCCATATCGCATAGATCTCACTGTGAAAAGGCTTAAATGACTTTTTTAATTAAGTTTGATGATTGCGTTCAAACAAAATGTCCTAGAACAAAATTTTCAAATGTAACTACAAGATTGTGATACAATACACTATTGGGTGAAGTTTGGTTGACTTCTGCGCAGCGGTTTGGGAGTTAACATCAAAATTACATTTCTCGGCCATATCGCATAGATCTCACTGTGAAAAGGCTTAAATGGCTTTTTTGACCTAAGTTTGAGGATTGCGCTCAAACAAAATGTCCTAGAACAAAATTTTCAAATGTAACTACTAGATTGTGATACAATACACTATTGGGTGAAGTTTGGTTGACTTCTGCGCAGCGGTTTGGGAGTTAACATCAAAATTACATTTCTCGGCCATATCGCATAGATCTCACTGTGAAAAGGCTTAAATGGCTTTTTTGACCTAAGTTTGAGGATTGCGCTCAAACAAAATGTCCTAGAACAAAATTTTCAAATGTAACTACTAGATTGTGATACAATACACTATTGGGTGAAGTTTGGTTGACTTCTGCGCAGCGGTTTGGGAGTTAACATCAAAATTACATTTCTCGGCCATATCGCATAGATCTCACTGTGAAAAGGCTTAAATGACTTTTTTAATTAAGTTTGATGATTGCGTTCAAACAAAATGTCCTAGAACAAAATTTTCAAATGTAACTACTAGATTGTGATACAATACACTATTGGGTAAAGTTTGGTTGACTTCTGCGCAGCGGTTTGGGAGTCAACATCAAAATTACATTTCTCGGCCATATCGCATAGATCTCACTGTGAAAAGGCTTAAATGGCTTTTTTGACCTAAGTTTGAGGATTGCGCTCAAATCAAATGTCCTAGAACCAAATTTCCACATGTAACTACTAGATTGTGATACAATACACTAATGGGTGAAGTTTGGTTGACTTCTGCGCAGCGGTTTGGGAGTTAACATCAAAATTACATTTCTCGGCCATATCGCATAGATCTCACTTTGAAAAGGCTTAAATGACTTTTTTAATTAAGTTTGATGATTGCGTTCAAACAAAATGTCCTAGAACAAAATTTTCATATGTAACTACTAGATTGTGATACAATACACTATTGGGTGAAGTTTGGTTGACTTCTGCGCAGCGGTTTGGGAGTTAACATCAAAATTACATTTCTCGGCCATATCGCATAGATCTCACTGTGAAAAGGCTTAAATGACTTTTTTAATTAAGTTTAATGATTGCGCTCAAACCAAATGTCCTAGAACGAAATTTTCAAATGTAACTACTAGAATGTGATACAATACACTATTGGGTGAAGTTTAGTTGACTTCTGCGCAGCGGTTTGGGATTTAACATCAAAATTACATTTCTCGGCCATATCGCATAGATCTCACTGTGAAAAGGCTTAAATGGCTTTTTTGACCTAAGTTTGAGGATTGCGCTCAAATCAAATGTCCTAGAACCAAATTTCCACATGTAACTACTAGATTGTGATACAATACACTAATGGGTGAAGTTTGGTTTACTTCTGCGCAGCGGTTTGGGAGTTAACATCAAAATTACATTTCTCGGCCATATCGCATAGATCTCACTGTGAAAAGGCTTAAATGGCTTTTTTGACCTAAGTTTAATAATTGCGCTCAAACCAAATGTCCTAGAACGAAATTTTCAAATGTAACTACTAGAATGTGATACAATACACTATTGGGTGAAGTTTGGTTGACTTCTGCGCAGCGGTTTGGGAGTTAACATCAAATTTACATTTCTCGGCCATATCGCATAGATCTCACTGTGAAAAGGCTTAAATGGCTTTTTTGACCTAAGTTTGAGGATTGCGCTCAAATCAAATGTCCTAGAACCAAATTTCCACATGTAATTACTAGATTGTGATACAATACACTAATGAATGAAGTTTGGTTGACTTCTGCGCAGCGGTTTGGGAGTTAACATCAAAATTACATTTCTCGGCCATATCGCATAGATCTCACTTTGAAAAGGCTTAAATGACTTTTTTAATTAAGTTTGATGATTGCGTTCAAACAAAATGTCCTAGAACAAAATTTTCATATGTAACTACTAGATTGTGATACAATACACTATTGGGTGAAGTTTGGTTGACTTCTGCGCAGCGGTTTGGGAGTTAACATCAAAATTACATTTCTCGGCCATATCGCATAGATCTCACTGTGAAAAGGCTTAAATGACTTTTTTAATTAAGTTTAATGATTGCGCTCAAACCAAATGTCCTAGAACGAAATTTTCTAATGTAACTACTAGAATGTGATACAATACACTATTGGGTGAAGTTTGGTTGACTTCTGCGCAGCGGTTTGGGAGTTAACATCAAAATTACATTTCTCGGCCATATCGCATAGATCTCACTGTGAAAAGGCTTAAATGGCTTTTTTGACCTAAGTTTGAGGATTGCGCTCAAACAAAATGTCCTAGAACAAAATTTTCAAATGTAACTACTAGATTGTGATACAATACACTATTGGGTGAAGTTTGGTTGACTTCTGCGCAGCGGTTTGGGAGTTAACATCAAAATTACATTTCTCGGCCATATCGCATAGATCTCACTGTGAAAAGGCTTAAATGACTTTTTTAATTAAGTTTGATGATTGCGTTCAAACAAAATGTCCTAGAACAAAATTTTCAAATGTAACTACTAGATTGTGATACAATACACTATTGGGTGAAGTTTGGTTGACTTCTGCGCAGCGGTTTGGGAGTCAACATCAAAATTACATTTCTCGGCCATATCGCATAGATCTCACTGTGAAAAGGCTTAAATGGCTTTTTTGACCTAAGTTTGAGGATTGCGCTCAAATCAAATGTCCTAGAACCAAATTTCCACATGTAACTACTAGATTGTGATACAATACACTAATGGGTGAAGTTTGGTTTACTTCTGCGCAGCAGTTTGGGAGTTAACATCAAAATTACATTTCTCGGCCATATCGCATAGATCTCACTGTGAAAAGGCTTAAATGGCTTTTTTGACCTAAGTTTAATAATTGCGCTCAAACCAAATGTCCTAGAACGAAATTTTCAAATGTAACTACTAGAATGTGATACAATACACTATTGGGTGAAGTTTGGTTGACTTCTGCGCAGCGGTTTGGGAGTTAACATCAAATTTACATTTCTCGGCCATATCGCATAGATCTCACTGTGAAAAGGCTTAAATGGCTTTTTTGACCTAAGTTTAATAATTGCGCTCAAACCAAATGTCCTAGAACGAAATTTTCAAATGTAACTACTAGAATGTGATACAATACACTATTGGGTGAAGTTTGGTTGACTTCTGCGCAGCGGTTTGGGAGTTAACATCAAAATTACATTTCTCGGCCATATCGCATAGATCTCACTGTGAAAAGGCTTAAATGTCTTTTTTGACCTAAGTTTAATGATTGCGCTCAAACCAAATGTCCTAGAACGAAATTTTTAAATGTAACTACTAGAATGTGATACAATACACTATTGGGTGAAGTTTGGTTGACTTCTGCGCAGCGGTTTGGGAGTTAACATCAAAATTACATTTCTCGGCCATATCGCATAGATCTCACTGTGAAAAGGCTTAAATGGCTTTTTTGACCTAAGTTTGAGGATTGCGCTCAAATCAAATGTCCTAGAACCAAATTTCCACATGTAACTACTAGATTGTGATACAATACACTAATGGGTGAAGTTTGGTTGACTTCTGCGCAGCGGTTTGGGAGTTAATATCAAAATTACATTTCTCGGCCATATCGCATAGATCTCACTGTGAAAAGGCTTAAATGACTTTTTTAATTAAGTTTGATGATTGCGTTCATACAAAATGTCCTAGAACAAAATTTTCAAATGTAACTACTAGATTGTGATACAATACACTATTGGGTGAAGTTTGGTTGACTTCTGCGCAGCGGTTTGGGAGTTAACATCAAAATTACATTTCTCGGCCATATCGCATAGATCTCACTGTGAAAAGGCTTAAATGGCTTTTTTGACCTAAGTTTGAGGATTGCGCTCAAATCAAATGTCCTAGAACCAAATTTCCACATGTAATTACTAGATTGTGATACAATACACTAATGGGTGAAGTTTGGTTGACTTCTGCGCAGCGGTTTGGGAGTTAACATCAAAATTACATTTCTCGGCCATATCGCATAGATCTCACTGTGAAAAGGCTTAAATGGCTTTTTTGACCTAAGTTTGAGGATTGCGCTCAAACAAAATTTCCTAGAACAAAATTTTCAAATGTAACTACTAGATTGTGATACAATACACTATTGGGTGAAGTTTGGTTGACTTCTGCGCAGCGGTTTGGGAGTTAACATCAAAATTACATTTCTCGGCCATATCGCATAGATCTCACTGTGAAAAGGCTTAAATGACTTTTTTAATTAAGTTTGATGATTGCGTTCAAACAAAATGTCCTAGAACAAAATTTTCAAATGTAACTACTAGATTGTGATACAATACACTATTGGGTGAAGTTTGGTTGACTTCTGCGCAGCGGTTTGGGAGTTAACATCAAAATTACATTTCTCGGCCATATCGCATAGATCTCACTGTGAAAAGGCTTAAATGACTTTTTTAATTAAGTTTAATGATTGCGCTCAAACCAAATGTCCTAGAACGAAATTTTCAAATGTAACTACTAGAATGTGATACAATACACTATTGGGTGAAGTTTAGTTGACTTCTGCGCAGCGGTTTGGGATTTAACATCAAAATTACATTTCTCGGCCATATCGCATAGATCTCACTGTGAAAAGGCTTAAATGACTTTTTTAATTAAGTTTGATGATTGCGTTCAAACAAAATGTCCTAGAACAAAATTTTCAAATGTAACTACTAGATTGTGATACAATACACTATTGGGTGAAGTTTGGTTTACTTCTGCGCAGCGGTTTGGGAGTTAACATCAAAATTACATTTCTCGGCCATATCGCATAGATCTCACTGTGAAAAGGCTTAAATGACTTTTTTAATTAAGTTTGATGATTGCGTTCAAACAAAATGTCCTAGAACAAAATTTTCAAATGTAACTACAAGATTGTGATACAATACACTATTGGGTGAAGTTTGGTTGACTTCTGCGCAGCGGTTTGGGAGTTAACATCAAAATTACATTTCTCGGCCATATCGCATAGATCTCACTGTGAAAAGGCTTAAATGGCTTTTTTGACCTAAGTTTGAGGATTGCGCTCAAATCAAATGTCCTAGAACCAAATTTCCACATGTAACTACTAGATTGTGATACAATACACTAATGGGTGAAGTTTGGTTTACTTCTGCGCAGCGGTTTGGGAGTTAACATCAAAATTACATTTCTCGGCCATATCGCATAGATCTCACTGTGAAAAGGCTTAAATGGCTTTTTTAACCTAAGTTTAATAATTGCGCTCAAACCAAATGTCCTAGAACGAAATTTTCAAATGTAACTACTAGAATGTGATACAATACACTATTGGGTGAAGTTTGGTTGACTTCTGCGCAGCGGTTTGGGAGTTAACATCAAAATTACATTTCTTGGCCATATCGCATAGATCTCACTGTGAAAAGGCTTAAATGGCTTTTTTGACCTAAACTTAATGATTGCGCTCAAACCAAATGTCCTAGAACGAAATTTTCAAATGTAACTACTAGAATGTGATACAATACACTATTGGGTGAAGTTTGGTTGACTTCTGCGCAGCGGTTTGGGAGTTAACATCAAAATTACATTTCTCGGCCATATCGCATAGATCTCACTGTGAAAAGGCTTAAATGGCTTTTTTGACCTAAGTTTGAGGATTGCGCTCAAACAAAATGTCCTAGAACAAAATTTTCAAATGTAACTACTAGATTGTGATACAATACACTATTGGGTGAAGTTTGGTTGACTTCTGCGCAGCGGTTTGGGAGTTAACATCAAAATTACATTTCTCGGCCATATCGCATAGATCTCACTGTGAAAAGGCTTAAATGACTTTTTTAATTAAGTTTGATGATTGCGTTCAAACAAAATGTCCTAGAACAAAATTTTCAAATGTAACTACTAGATTGTGATACAATACACTATTGGGTAAAGTTTGGTTGACTTCTGCGCAGCGGTTTGGGAGTCAACATCAAAATTACATTTCTCGGCCATATCGCATAGATCTCACTGTGAAAAGGCTTAAATGGCTTTTTTGACCTAAGTTTGAGGATTGCGCTCAAATCAAATGTCCTAGAACCAAATTTCCACATGTAACTACTAGATTGTGATACAATACACTAATGGGTGAAGTTTGGTTGACTTCTGCGCAGCGGTTTGGGAGTTAACATCAAAATTACATTTCTCGGCCATATCGCATAGATCTCACTTTGAAAAGGCTTAAATGACTTTTTTAATTAAGTTTGATGATTGCGTTCAAACAAAATGTCCTAGAACAAAATTTTCATATGTAACTACTAGATTGTGATACAATACACTATTGGGTGAAGTTTGGTTGACTTCTGCGCAGCGGTTTGGGAGTTAACATCAAAATTACATTTCTCGGCCATATCGCATAGATCTCACTGTGAAAAGGCTTAAATGACTTTTTTAATTAAGTTTAATGATTGCGCTCAAACCAAATGTCCTAGAACGAAATTTTCAAATGTAACTACTAGAATGTGATACAATACACTATTGGGTGAAGTTTAGTTGACTTCTGCGCAGCGGTTTGGGATTTAACATCAAAATTACATTTCTCGGCCATATCGCATAGATCTCACTGTGAAAAGGCTTAAATGGCTTTTTTGACCTAAGTTTGAGGATTGCGCTCAAATCAAATGTCCTAGAACCAAATTTCCACATGTAACTACTAGATTGTGATACAATACACTAATGGGTGAAGTTTGGTTTACTTCTGCGCAGCGGTTTGGGAGTTAACATCAAAATTACATTTCTCGGCCATATCGCATAGATCTCACTGTGAAAAGGCTTAAATGGCTTTTTTGACCTAAGTTTAATAATTGCGCTCAAACCAAATGTCCTAGAACGAAATTTTCAAATGTAACTACTAGAATGTGATACAATACACTATTGGGTGAAGTTTGGTTGACTTCTGCGCAGCGGTTTGGGAGTTAACATCAAATTTACATTTCTCGGCCATATCGCATAGATCTCACTGTGAAAAGGCTTAAATGGCTTTTTTGACCTAAGTTTGAGGATTGCGCTCAAATCAAATGTCCTAGAACCAAATTTCCACATGTAATTACTAGATTGTGATACAATACACTAATGAATGAAGTTTGGTTGACTTCTGCGCAGCGGTTTGGGAGTTAACATCAAAATTACATTTCTCGGCCATATCGCATAGATCTCACTTTGAAAAGGCTTAAATGACTTTTTTAATTAAGTTTGATGATTGCGTTCAAACAAAATGTCCTAGAACAAAATTTTCATATGTAACTACTAGATTGTGATACAATACACTATTGGGTGAAGTTTGGTTGACTTCTGCGCAGCGGTTTGGGAGTTAACATCAAAATTACATTTCTCGGCCATATCGCATAGATCTCACTGTGAAAAGGCTTAAATGACTTTTTTAATTAAGTTTAATGATTGCGCTCAAACCAAATGTCCTAGAACGAAATTTTCAAATGTAACTACTAGAATGTGATACAATACACTATTGGGTGAAGTTTGGTTGACTTCTGCGCAGCGGTTTGGGAGTTAACATCAAAATTACATTTCTCGGCCATATCGCATAGAACTCACTGTGAAAAGGCTTAAATGGCTTTTTTGACCTAAGTTTGAGGATTGCGCTCAAACAAAATGTCCTAGAACAAAATTTTCAAATGTAACTACTAGATTGTGATACAAACACTATTGGGTGAAGTTTGGTTGACTTCTGCGCAGCGGTTTGGGAGTTAACATCAAAATTACATTTCTCGGCCATATCGCATAGATCTCACTGTGAAAAGGCTTAAATGACTTTTTTAATTAAGTTTGATGATTGCGTTCAAACAAAATGTCCTAGAACAAAATTTTCAAATGTAACTACTAGATTGTGATACAATACACTATTGGGTGAAGTTTGGTTGACTTCTGCGCAGCGGTTTGGGAGTCAACATCAAAATTACATTTCTCGGCCATATCGCATAGATCTCACTGTGAAAAGGCTTAAATGGCTTTTTTGACCTAAGTTTGAGGATTGCGCTCAAATCAAATGTCCTAGAACCAAATTTCCACATGTAACTACTAGATTGTGATACAATACACTAATGGGTGAAGTTTGGTTTACTTCTGCGCAGCGGTTTGGGAGTTAACATCAAAATTACATTTCTCGGCCATATCGCATAGATCTCACTGTGAAAAGGCTTAAATGGCTTTTTTGACCTAAGTTTAATAATTGCGCTCAAACCAAATGTCCTAGAACGAAATTTTCAAATGTAACTACTAGAATGTGATACAATACACTATTGGGTGAAGTTTGGTTGACTTCTGCGCAGCGGTTTGGGAGTTAACATCAAATTTACATTTCTCGGCCATATCGCATAGATCTCACTGTGAAAAGGCTTAAATGGCTTTTTTGACCTAAGTTTAATAATTGCGCTCAAACCAAATGTCCTAGAACGAAATTTTCAAATGTAACTACTAGAATGTGATACAATACACTATTGGGTGAAGTTTGGTTGACTTCTGCGCAGCGGTTTGGGAGTTAACATCAAAATTACATTTCTCGGCCATATCGCATAGATCTCACTGTGAAAAGGCTTAAATGGCTTTTTTGACCTAAGTTTAATGATTGCGCTCAAACCAAATGTCCTAGAACGAAATTTTTAAATGTAACTACTAGAATGTGATACAATACACTATTGGGTGAAGTTTGGTTGACTTCTGCGCAGCGGTTTGGGAGTTAACATCAAAATTACATTTCTCGGCCATATCGCATAGATCTCACTGTGAAAAGGCTTAAATGGCTTTTTTGACCTAAGTTTGAGGATTGCGCTCAAATCAAATGTCCTAGAACCAAATTTCCACATGTAACTACTAGATTGTGATACAATACACTAATGGGTGAAGTTTGGTTGACTTCTGCGCAGCGGTTTGGGAGTTAACATCAAAATTACATTTCTCGGCCATATCGCATAGATCTCACTGTGAAAAGGCTTAAATGGCTTTTTTGACCTAAGTTTGAGGATTGCGCTCAAATCAAATGTCCAATAACCAAATTTCCACATGTAACTACTAGATTGTGATACAATACACTAATGGATGAAGTTTGGTTGACTTCTGCGCAGCGGTTTGGGAGTTAACATCAAAATTACATTTCTCGGCCATATCGCAAAGATCTCACTGTGAAAAGGCTTAAATGACTTTTTTAATTAAGTTTGATGATTGCGTTCATACAAAATGTCCTAGAACAAAATTTTCAAATGTAACTACTAGATTGTGATACAATACACTATTGGGTGAAGTTTGGTTGACTTCTGCGCAGCGGTTTGGGAGTTAACATCAAAATTACATTTCTCGGCCATATCGCATAGATCTCACTGTGAAAAGGCTTAAATGGCTTTTTTGACCTAAGTTTGAGGATTGCGCTCAAATCAAATGTCCTAGAACCAAATTTCCACATGTAATTACTAGATTGTGATACAATACACTAATGGGTGAAGTTTGGTTGACTTCTGCGCAGCGGTTTGGGAGTTAACATCAAAATTACATTTCTCGGCCATATCGCATAGATCTCACTGTGAAAAGGCTTAAATGGCTTTTTTGACCTAAGTTTGAGGATTGCGCTCAAACAAAATTTCCTAGAACAAAATTTTCAAATGTAACTACTAGATTGTGATACAATACACTATTGGGTGAAGTTTGGTTGACTTCTGCGCAGCGGTTTGGGAGTTAACATCAAAATTACATTTCTCGGCCATATCGCATAGATCTCACTGTGAAAAGGCTTAAATGACTTTTTTAATTAAGTTTGATGATTGCGTTCAAACAAAATGTCCTAGAACAAAATTTTCAAATGTAACTACTAGATTGTGATACAATACACTATTGGGTGAAGTTTGGTTGACTTCTGCGCAGCGGTTTGGGAGTTAACATCAAAATTACATTTCTCGGCCATATCGCATAGATCTCACTGTGAAAAGGCTTAAATGACTTTTTTAATTAAGTTTAATGATTGCGCTCAAACCAAATGTCCTAGAACGAAATTTTCAAATGTAACTACTAGAATGTGATACAATACACTATTGGGTGAAGTTTAGTTGACTTCTGCGCAGCGGTTTGGGATTTAACATCAAAATTACATTTCTCGGCCATATCGCATAGATCTCACTGTGAAAAGGCTTAAATGACTTTTTTAATTAAGTTTGATGATTGCGTTCAAACAAAATGTCCTAGAACAAAATTTTCAAATGTAACTACTAGATTGTGATACAATACACTATTGGGTGAAGTTTGGTTTACTTCTGCGCAGCGGTTTGGGAGTTAACATCAAAATTACATTTCTCGGCCATATCGCATAGATCTCACTGTGAAAAGGCTTAAATGACTTTTTTAATTAAGTTTAATGATTGCGCTCGAACCAAATGTCCTAGAACGAAATTTTCAAATGTAACTACTAGAATGTGATACAATACACTATTGGGTGAAGTTTAGTTGACTTCTGCGCAGCGGTTTGGGAGTTAACATCAAAATTACTTTTCTCGGCCATATCGCATAGATCTCACTGTGAAAAGGCTTAAATGACTTTTTTAATTAAGTTTGATGATTGCGTTCAAACAAAATGTCCTAGAACAAAATTTTCAAATGTAACTACAAGATTGTGATACAATACACTATTGGGTGAAGTTTGGTTGACTTCTGCGCAGCGGTTTGGGAGTTAACATCAAAATTACATTTCTCGGCCATATCGCATAGATCTCACTGTGAAAAGGCTTAAATGGCTTTTTTGACCTAAGTTTGAGGATTGCGCTCAAATCAAATGTCCTAGAACCAAATTTCCACATGTAACTACTAGATTGTGATACAATACACTAATGGGTGAAGTTTGGTTTACTTCTGCGCAGCGGTTTGGGAGTTAACATCAAAATTACATTTCTCGGCCATATCGCATAGATCTCACTGTGAAAAGGCTTAAATGGCTTTTTTGACCTAAGTTTAATAATTGCGCTCAAACCAAATGTCCTAGAACGAAATTTTCAAATGTAACTACTAGAATGTGATACAATACACTATTGGGTGAAGTTTGGTTGACTTCTGCGCAGCGGTTTGGGAGTTAACATCAAAATTACATTTCTCGGCCATATCGCATAGATCTCACTGTGAAAAGGCTTAAATGGCTTTTTTGACCTAAGTTTGAGGATTGCGCTCAAACAAAATGTCCTAGAACAAAATTTTCAAATGTAACTACTAGATTGTGATACAATACACTATTGGGTGAAGTTTGGTTGACTTCTGCGCAGCGGTTTGGGAGTTAACATCAAAATTACATTTCTCGGCCATATCGCATAGATCTCACTGTGAAAAGGCTTAAATGACTTTTTTAATTAAGTTTGATGATTGCGTTCAAACAAAATGTCCTAGAACAAAATTTTCAAATGTAACTACTAGATTGTGATACAATACACTATTGGGTGAAGTTTGGTTGACTTCTGCGCAGCGGTTTGGGAGTCAACATCAAAATTACATTTCTCGGCCATATCGCATAGATCTCACTGTGAAAAGGCTTAAATGGCTTTTTTGACCTAAGTTTGAGGATTGCGCTCAAATCAAATGTCCTAGAACCAAATTTCCACATGTAACTACTAGATTGTGATACAATACACTAATGGGTGAAGTTTGGTTGACTTCTGCGCAGCGGTTTGGGAGTTAACATCAAAATTACATTTCTCGGCCATATCGCATAGATCTCACTGTGAAAAGGCTTAAATGACTTTTTTAATTAAGTTTGATGATTGCGTTCAAACAAAATGTCCTAGAACGAAATTTTCAAATGTAACTACTAGAATGTGATACAATACACTATTGGGTGAAGTTTGGTTGACTTCTGCGCAGCGGTTTGGGATTTAACATCAAAATTACATTTCTCGGCCATATCGCATAGATCTCACTGTGAAAAGGCTTAAATGGCTTTTTTGACCTAAGTTTAATAATTGCGCTCAAATCAAATGTCCTAGAACGAAATTTTCAAATGTAACTACTAGAATGTGATACAATACACTATTGGGTGAAGTTTGGTTGACTTCTGCGCAGCGGTTTGGGAGTTAACATCAAAATTACATTTCTCGGCCATATCGCATAGATCTCACTGTGAAAAGGCTTAAATGGCTTTTTTGACCTAAGTTTGAGGATTGCGCTCAAACAAAATGTCCTAGAACAAAATTTTCAAATGTAACTACTAGATTGTGATACAATACACTATTGGGTGAAGTTTGGTTGACTTCTGCGCAGCGGTTTGGGATTTAACATCAAAATTACATTTCTCGGCCATATCGCATAGATCTCACTGTGAAAAGGCTTAAATGACTTTTTTAATTAAGTTTGATGATTGCGTTCAAACAAAATGTCCTAGAACAAAATTTTCAAATGTAACTACTAGATTGTGATACAATACACTATTGGGTGAAGTTTGGTTTACTTCTGCGCAGCGGTTTGGGAGTTAACATCAAAATTACATTTCTCGGCCATATCGCATAGATCTCACTGTGAAAAGGCTTAAATGACTTTTTTAATTAAGTTTAATGATTGCGCTCGAACCAAATGTCCTAGAACGAAATTTTCAAATGTAACTACTAGAATGTGATACAATACACTATTGGGTGAAGTTTAGTTGACTTCTGCGCAGCGGTTTGGGAGTTAACATCAAAATTACTTTTCTCGGCCATATCGCATAGATCTCACTGTGAAAAGGCTTAAATGACTTTTTTAATTAAGTTTGATGATTGCGTTCAAACAAAATGTCCTAGAACAAAATTTTCAAATGTAACTACAAGATTGTGATACAATACACTATTGGGTGAAGTTTGGTTGACTTCTGCGCAGCGGTTTGGGAGTTAACATCAAAATTACATTTCTCGGCCATATCGCATAGATCTCACTGTGAAAAGGCTTAAATGACTTTTTTAATTAAGTTTAATGATTGCGCTCAAACCAAATGTCCTAGAACGAAATTTTCAAATGTAACTACTAGAATGTGATACAATACACTATTGGGTGAAGTTTAGTTGACTTCTGCGCAGCGGTTTGGGATTTAACATCAAAATTACATTTCTCGGCCATATCGCATAGATCTCACTGTGAAAAGGCTTAAATGACTTTTTTAATTAAGTTTGATGATTGCGTTCAAACAAAATGTCCTAGAACAAAATTTTCAAATGTAACTACTAGATTGTGATACAATACACTATTGGGTGAAGTTTGGTTTACTTCTGCGCAGCGGTTTGGGAGTTAACATCAAAATTACATTTCTCGGCCATATCGCATAGATCTCACTGTGAAAAGGCTTAAATGACTTTTTTAATTAAGTTTAATGATTGCGCTCGAACCAAATGTCCTAGAACGAAATTTTCAAATGTAACTACTAGAATGTGATACAATACACTATTGGGTGAAGTTTAGTTGACTTCTGCGCAGCGGTTTGGGAGTTAACATCAAAATTACTTTTCTCGGCCATATCGCATAGATCTCACTGTGAAAAGGCTTAAATGACTTTTTTAATTAAGTTTGATGATTGCGTTCAAACAAAATGTCCTAGAACAAAATTTTCAAATGTAACTACAAGATTGTGATACAATACACTATTGGGTGAAGTTTGGTTGACTTCTGCGCAGCGGTTTGGGAGTTAACATCAAAATTACATTTCTCGGCCATATCGCATAGATCTCACTGTGAAAAGGCTTAAATGGCTTTTTTGACCTAAGTTTGAGGATTGCGCTCAAATCAAATGTCCTAGAACCAAATTTCCACATGTAACTACTAGATTGTGATACAATACACTAATGGGTGAAGTTTGGTTTACTTCTGCGCAGCGGTTTGGGAGTTAACATCAAAATTACATTTCTCGGCCATATCGCATAGATCTCACTGTGAAAAGGCTTAAATGGCTTTTTTGACCTAAGTTTAATAATTGCGCTCAAACCAAATGTCCTAGAACGAAATTTTCAAATGTAACTACTAGAATGTGATACAATACACTATTGGGTGAAGTTTGGTTGACTTCTGCGCAGCGGTTTGGGAGTTAACATCAAAATTACATTTCTCGGCCATATCGCATAGATCTCACTGTGAAAAGGCTTAAATGGCTTTTTTGACCTAAGTTTGAGGATTGCGCTCAAACAAAATGTCCTAGAACAAAATTTTCAAATGTAACTACTAGATTGTGATACAATACACTATTGGGTGAAGTTTGGTTGACTTCTGCGCAGCGGTTTGGGAGTTAACATCAAAATTACATTTCTCGGCCATATCGCATAGATCTCACTGTGAAAAGGCTTAAATGACTTTTTTAATTAAGTTTGATGATTGCGTTCAAACAAAATGTCCTAGAACAAAATTTTCAAATGTAACTACTAGATTGTGATACAATACACTATTGGGTGAAGTTTGGTTGACTTCTGCGCAGCGGTTTGGGAGTCAACATTAAAATTACATTTCTCGGCCATATCGCATAGATCTCACTGTGAAAAGGCTTAAATGGCTTTTTTGACCTAAGTTTGAGGATTGCGCTCAAATCAAATGTCCTAGAACCAAATTTCCACATGTAACTACTAGATTGTGATACAATACACTAATGGGTGAAGTTTGGTTGACTTCTGCGCAGCGGTTTGGGAGTTAACATCAAAATTACATTTCTCGGCCATATCGCATAGATCTCACTGTGAAAAGGCTTAAATGACTTTTTTAATTAAGTTTGATGATTGCGTTCAAACAAAATGTCCTAGAACGAAATTTTCAAATGTAACTACTAGAATGTGATACAATACACTATTGGGTGAAGTTTGGTTGACTTCTGCGCAGCGGTTTGGGATTTAACATCAAAATTACATTTCTCGGCCATATCGCATAGATCTCACTGTGAAAAGGCTTAAATGGCTTTTTTGACCTAAGTTTAATAATTGCGCTCAAATCAAATGTCCTAGAACGAAATTTTCAAATGTAACTACTAGAATGTGATACAATACACTATTGGGTGAAGTTTGGTTGACTTCTGCGCAGCGGTTTGGGAGTTAACATCAAAATTACATTTCTCGGCCATATCGCATAGATCTCACTGTGAAAAGGCTTAAATGGCTTTTTTGACCTAAGTTTGAGGATTGCGCTCAAACAAAATGTCCTAGAACAAAATTTTCAAATGTAACTACTAGATTGTGATACAATACACTATTGGGTGAAGTTTGGTTGACTTCTGCGCAGCGGTTTGGGAGTTAACATCAAAATTACATTTCTCGGCCATATCGCATAGATCTCACTGTGAAAAGGCTTAAATGACTTTTTTAATTAAGTTTGATGATTGCGTTCAAACAAAATGTCCTAGAACAAAATTTTCAAATGTAACTACTAGATTGTGATACAATACACTATTGGGTGAAGTTTGGTTGACTTCTGCGCAGCGGTTTGGGAGTCAACATCAAAATTACATTTCTCGGCCATATCGCATAGATCTCACTGTGAAAAGGCTTAAATGGCTTTTTTGACCTAAGTTTGAGGATTGCGCTCAAATCAAATGTCCTAGAACCAAATTTCCACATGTAACCACTAGATTGTGATACAATACACTAATGGGTGAAGTTTGGTTTACTTCTGCGCAGCGGTTTGGGAGTTAACATCAAAATTACATTTCTCGGCCATATCGCATAGATCTCACTGTGAAAAGGCTTAAATGGCTTTTTTGACCTAAGTTTAATAATTGCGCTCAAACCAAATGTCCTAGAACGAAATTTTCAAATGTAACTACTAGAATGTGATACAATACACTATTGGGTGAAGTTTGGTTGACTTCTGCGCAGCGGTTTGGGAGTTAACATCAAATTTACATTTCTCGGCCATATCGCATAGATCTCACTGTGAAAAGGCTTAAATGGCTTTTTTGACCTAAGTTTAATAATTGCGCTCAAACCAAATGTCCTAGAACGAAATTTTCAAATGTAACTACTAGAATGTGATACAATACACTATTGGGTGAAGTTTGGTTGACTTCTGCGCAGCGGTTTGGGAGTTAACATCAAAATTACATTTCTCGGCCATATCGCATAGATCTCACTGTGAAAAGGCTTAAATGGCTTTTTTGACCTAAGTTTAATGATTGCGCTCAAACCAAATGTCCTAGAACGAAATTTTTAAATGTAACTACTAGAATGTGATACAATACACTATTGGGTGAAGTTTGGTTGACTTCTGCGCAGCGGTTTGGGAGTTAACATCAAAATTACATTTCTCGGCCATATCGCATAGATCTCACTGTGAAAAGGCTTAAATGGCTTTTTTGACCTAAGTTTGAGGATTGCGCTCAAATCAAATGTCCTAGAACCAAATTTCCACATGTAACTACTAGATTGTGATACAATACACTATTGGGTGAAGTTTGGTTGACTTCTGCGCAGCGGTTTGGGAGTTAACATCAAAATTACATTTCTCGGCCATATCGCATAGATCTCACTGTGAAAAGGCTTAAATGACTTTTTTAATTAAGTTTGATGATTGCGTTCAAACAAAATGTCCTAGAACAAAATTTTCAAATGTAACTACTAGATTGTGATACAATACACTATTGGGTGAAGTTTGGTTGACTTCTGCGCAGCGGTTTGGGAGTCAACATCAAAATTACATTTCTCGGCCATATCGCATAGATCTCACTGTGAAAAGGCTTAAATGGCTTTTTTGACCTAAGTTTGAGGATTGCGCTCAAATCAAATGTCCTAGAACCAAATTTCCACATGTAACTACTAGATTGTGATACAATACACTAATGGGTGAAGTTTGGTTGACTTCTGCGCAGCGGTTTGGGAGTTAACATCAAAATTACATTTCTCGGCCATATCGCATAGATCTCACTGTGAAAAGGCTTAAATGACTTTTTTAATTAAGTTTGATGATTGCGTTCAAACAAAATGTCCTAGAACAAAATTTTCAAATGTAACTACTAGATTGTGATACAATACACTATTGGGTGAAGTTTGGTTTACTTCTGCGCAGCGGTTTGGGAGTTAACATCAAAATTACATTTCTCGGCCATATCGCATAGATCTCACTGTGAAAAGGCTTAAATGACTTTTTTAATTAAGTTTAATGATTGCGCTCGAACCAAATGTCCTAGAACGAAATTTTCAAATGTAACTACTAGAATGTGATACAATACACTATTGGGTGAAGTTTAGTTGACTTCTGCGCAG
Source organism: Corythoichthys intestinalis (assembly GCF_030265065.1). Classification (NCBI taxonomy): domain Eukaryota; kingdom Metazoa; phylum Chordata; class Actinopteri; order Syngnathiformes; family Syngnathidae; genus Corythoichthys; species Corythoichthys intestinalis. Next base: position 639,473 of record NW_026651595.1, on the reverse strand, counting down.
CGGTTTGGGAGTTAACATCAAAATTACTTTTCTCGGCCATATCGCATAGATCTCACTGTGAAAAGGCTTAAATGACTTTTTTAATTAAGTTTGATGATTGCGTTCAAACAAAATGTCCTAGAACAAAATTTTCAAATGTAACTACAAGATTGTGATACAATACACTATTGGGTGAAGTTTGGTTGACTTCTGCGCAGCGGTTTGGGAGTTAACATCAAAATTACATTTCTCGGCCATATCGCATAGATCTCACTGTGAAAAGGCTTAAATGACTTTTTTAATTAAGTTTAATGATTGCGCTCAAACCAAATGTCCTAGAACGAAATTTTCAAATGTAACTACTAGAATGTGATACAATACACTATTGGGTGAAGTTTAGTTGACTTCTGCGCAGCGGTTTGGGATTTAACATCAAAATTACATTTCTCGGCCATATCGCATAGATCTCACTGTGAAAAGGCTTAAATGACTTTTTTAATTAAGTTTGATGATTGCGTTCAAACAAAATGTCCTAGAACAAAATTTTCAAATGTAACTACTAGATTGTGATACAATACACTATTGGGTGAAGTTTGGTTTACTTCTGCGCAGCGGTTTGGGAGTTAACATCAAAATTACATTTCTCGGCCATATCGCATAGATCTCACTGTGAAAAGGCTTAAATGACTTTTTTAATTAAGTTTAATGATTGCGCTCGAACCAAATGTCCTAGAACGAAATTTTCAAATGTAACTACTAGAATGTGATACAATACACTATTGGGTGAAGTTTAGTTGACTTCTGCGCAGCGGTTTGGGAGTTAACATCAAAATTACTTTTCTCGGCCATATCGCATAGATCTCACTGTGAAAAGGCTTAAATGACTTTTTTAATTAAGTTTGATGATTGCGTTCAAACAAAATGTCCTAGAACAAAATTTTCAAATGTAACTACAAGATTGTGATACAATACACTATTGGGTGAAGTTTGGTTGACTTCTGCGCAGCGGTTTGGGAGTTAACATCAAAATTACATTTCTCGGCCATATCGCATAGATCTCACTGTGAAAAGGCTTAAATGGCTTTTTTGACCTAAGTTTGAGGATTGCGCTCAAATCAAATGTCCTAGAACCAAATTTCCACATGTAACTACTAGATTGTGATACAATACACTAATGGGTGAAGTTTGGTTTACTTCTGCGCAGCGGTTTGGGAGTTAACATCAAAATTACATTTCTCGGCCATATCGCATAGATCTCACTGTGAAAAGGCTTAAATGGCTTTTTTGACCTAAGTTTAATAATTGCGCTCAAACCAAATGTCCTAGAACGAAATTTTCAAATGTAACTACTAGAATGTGATACAATACACTATTGGGTGAAGTTTGGTTGACTTCTGCGCAGCGGTTTGGGAGTTAACATCAAAATTACATTTCTCGGCCATATCGCATAGATCTCACTGTGAAAAGGCTTAAATGGCTTTTTTGACCTAAGTTTGAGGATTGCGCTCAAACAAAATGTCCTAGAACAAAATTTTCAAATGTAACTACTAGATTGTGATACAATACACTATTGGGTGAAGTTTGGTTGACTTCTGCGCAGCGGTTTGGGAGTTAACATCAAAATTACATTTCTCGGCCATATCGCATAGATCTCACTGTGAAAAGGCTTAAATGACTTTTTTAATTAAGTTTGATGATTGCGTTCAAACAAAATGTCCTAGAACAAAATTTTCAAATGTAACTACTAGATTGTGATACAATACACTATTGGGTGAAGTTTGGTTGACTTCTGCGCAGCGGTTTGGGAGTCAACATCAAAATTACATTTCTCGGCCATATCGCATAGATCTCACTGTGAAAAGGCTTAAATGGCTTTTTTGACCTAAGTTTGAGGATTGCGCTCAAATCAAATGTCCTAGAACCAAATTTCCACATGTAACTACTAGATTGTGATACAATACACTAATGGGTGAAGTTTGGTTGACTTCTGCGCAGCGGTTTGGGAGTTAACATCAAAATTACATTTCTCGGCCATATCGCATAGATCTCACTGTGAAAAGGCTTAAATGACTTTTTTAATTAAGTTTGATGATTGCGTTCAAACAAAATGTCCTAGAACGAAATTTTCAAATGTAACTACTAGAATGTGATACAATACACTATTGGGTGAAGTTTGGTTGACTTCTGCGCAGCGGTTTGGGATTTAACATCAAAATTACATTTCTCGGCCATATCGCATAGATCTCACTGTGAAAAGGCTTAAATGGCTTTTTTGACCTAAGTTTAATAATTGCGCTCAAATCAAATGTCCTAGAACGAAATTTTCAAATGTAACTACTAGAATGTGATACAATACACTATTGGGTGAAGTTTGGTTGACTTCTGCGCAGCGGTTTGGGAGTTAACATCAAAATTACATTTCTCGGCCATATCGCATAGATCTCACTGTGAAAAGGCTTAAATGGCTTTTTTGACCTAAGTTTGAGGATTGCGCTCAAACAAAATGTCCTAGAACAAAATTTTCAAATGTAACTACTAGATTGTGATACAATACACTATTGGGTGAAGTTTGGTTGACTTCTGCGCAGCGGTTTGGGAGTTAACATCAAAATTACATTTCTCGGCCATATCGCATAGATCTCACTGTGAAAAGGCTTAAATGACTTTTTTAATTAAGTTTGATGATTGCGTTCAAACAAAATGTCCTAGAACAAAATTTTCAAATGTAACTACTAGATTGTGATACAATACACTATTGGGTGAAGTTTGGTTGACTTCTGCGCAGCGGTTTGGGAGTCAACATCAAAATTACATTTCTCGGCCATATCGCATAGATCTCACTGTGAAAAGGCTTAAATGGCTTTTTTGACCTAAGTTTGAGGATTGCGCTCAAATCAAATGTCCTAGAACCAAATTTCCACATGTAACCACTAGATTGTGATACAATACACTAATGGGTGAAGTTTGGTTTACTTCTGCGCAGCGGTTTGGGAGTTAACATCAAAATTACATTTCTCGGCCATATCGCATAGATCTCACTGTGAAAAGGCTTAAATGGCTTTTTTGACCTAAGTTTAATAATTGCGCTCAAACCAAATGTCCTAGAACGAAATTTTCAAATGTAACTACTAGAATGTGATACAATACACTATTGGGTGAAGTTTGGTTGACTTCTGCGCAGCGGTTTGGGAGTTAACATCAAATTTACATTTCTCGGCCATATCGCATAGATCTCACTGTGAAAAGGCTTAAATGGCTTTTTTGACCTAAGTTTAATAATTGCGCTCAAACCAAATGTCCTAGAACGAAATTTTCAAATGTAACTACTAGAATGTGATACAATACACTATTGGGTGAAGTTTGGTTGACTTCTGCGCAGCGGTTTGGGAGTTAACATCAAAATTACATTTCTCGGCCATATCGCATAGATCTCACTGTGAAAAGGCTTAAATGGCTTTTTTGACCTAAGTTTAATGATTGCGCTCAAACCAAATGTCCTAGAACGAAATTTTTAAATGTAACTACTAGAATGTGATACAATACACTATTGGGTGAAGTTTGGTTGACTTCTGCGCAGCGGTTTGGGAGTTAACATCAAAATTACATTTCTCGGCCATATCGCATAGATCTCACTGTGAAAAGGCTTAAATGGCTTTTTTGACCTAAGTTTGAGGATTGCGCTCAAATCAAATGTCCTAGAACCAAATTTCCACATGTAACTACTAGATTGTGATACAATACACTATTGGGTGAAGTTTGGTTGACTTCTGCGCAGCGGTTTGGGAGTTAACATCAAAATTACATTTCTCGGCCATATCGCATAGATCTCACTGTGAAAAGGCTTAAATGACTTTTTTAATTAAGTTTGATGATTGCGTTCAAACAAAATGTCCTAGAACAAAATTTTCAAATGTAACTACTAGATTGTGATACAATACACTATTGGGTGAAGTTTGGTTGACTTCTGCGCAGCGGTTTGGGAGTCAACATCAAAATTACATTTCTCGGCCATATCGCATAGATCTCACTGTGAAAAGGCTTAAATGGCTTTTTTGACCTAAGTTTGAGGATTGCGCTCAAATCAAATGTCCTAGAACCAAATTTCCACATGTAACTACTAGATTGTGATACAATACACTAATGGGTGAAGTTTGGTTGACTTCTGCGCAGCGGTTTGGGAGTTAACATCAAAATTACATTTCTCGGCCATATCGCATAGATCTCACTGTGAAAAGGCTTAAATGACTTTTTTAATTAAGTTTGATGATTGCGTTCAAACAAAATGTCCTAGAACAAAATTTTCAAATGTAACTACTAGATTGTGATACAATACACTATTGGGTGAAGTTTGGTTTACTTCTGCGCAGCGGTTTGGGAGTTAACATCAAAATTACATTTCTCGGCCATATCGCATAGATCTCACTGTGAAAAGGCTTAAATGACTTTTTTAATTAAGTTTAATGATTGCGCTCGAACCAAATGTCCTAGAACGAAATTTTCAAATGTAACTACTAGAATGTGATACAATACACTATTGGGTGAAGTTTAGTTGACTTCTGCGCAGCGGTTTGGGAGTTAACATCAAAATTACTTTTCTCGGCCATATCGCATAGATCTCACTGTGAAAAGGCTTAAATGACTTTTTTAATTAAGTTTGATGATTGCGTTCAAACAAAATGTCCTAGAACAAAATTTTCAAATGTAACTACAAGATTGTGATACAATACACTATTGGGTGAAGTTTGGTTGACTTCTGCGCAGCGGTTTGGGAGTTAACATCAAAATTACATTTCTCGGCCATATCGCATAGATCTCACTGTGAAAAGGCTTAAATGGCTTTTTTGACCTAAGTTTGAGGATTGCGCTCAAATCAAATGTCCTAGAACCAAATTTCCACATGTAACTACTAGATTGTGATACAATACACTAATGGGTGAAGTTTGGTTTACTTCTGCGCAGCGGTTTGGGAGTTAACATCAAAATTACATTTCTCGGCCATATCGCATAGATCTCACTGTGAAAAGGCTTAAATGGCTTTTTTGACCTAAGTTTAATAATTGCGCTCAAACCAAATGTCCTAGAACGAAATTTTCAAATGTAACTACTAGAATGTGATACAATACACTATTGGGTGAAGTTTGGTTGACTTCTGCGCAGCGGTTTGGGAGTTAACATCAAAATTACATTTCTCGGCCATATCGCATAGATCTCACTGTGAAAAGGCTTAAATGGCTTTTTTGACCTAAGTTTGAGGATTGCGCTCAAACAAAATGTCCTAGAACAAAATTTTCAAATGTAACTACTAGATTGTGATACAATACACTATTGGGTGAAGTTTGGTTGACTTCTGCGCAGCGGTTTGGGAGTTAACATCAAAATTACATTTCTCGGCCATATCGCATAGATCTCACTGTGAAAAGGCTTAAATGACTTTTTTAATTAAGTTTGATGATTGCGTTCAAACAAAATGTCCTAGAACAAAATTTTCAAATGTAACTACTAGATTGTGATACAATACACTATTGGGTGAAGTTTGGTTGACTTCTGCGCAGCGGTTTGGGAGTCAACATCAAAATTACATTTCTCGGCCATATCGCATAGATCTCACTGTGAAAAGGCTTAAATGGCTTTTTTGACCTAAGTTTGAGGATTGCGCTCAAATCAAATGTCCTAGAACCAAATTTCCACATGTAACTACTAGATTGTGATACAATACACTAATGGGTGAAGTTTGGTTGACTTCTGCGCAGCGGTTTGGGAGTTAACATCAAAATTACATTTCTCGGCCATATCGCATAGATCTCACTGTGAAAAGGCTTAAATGACTTTTTTAATTAAGTTTGATGATTGCGTTCAAACAAAATGTCCTAGAACGAAATTTTCAAATGTAACTACTAGAATGTGATACAATACACTATTGGGTGAAGTTTGGTTGACTTCTGCGCAGCGGTTTGGGATTTAACATCAAAATTACATTTCTCGGCCATATCGCATAGATCTCACTGTGAAAAGGCTTAAATGGCTTTTTTGACCTAAGTTTAATAATTGCGCTCAAATCAAATGTCCTAGAACGAAATTTTCAAATGTAACTACTAGAATGTGATACAATACACTATTGGGTGAAGTTTGGTTGACTTCTGCGCAGCGGTTTGGGAGTTAACATCAAAATTACATTTCTCGGCCATATCGCATAGATCTCACTGTGAAAAGGCTTAAATGGCTTTTTTGACCTAAGTTTGAGGATTGCGCTCAAACAAAATGTCCTAGAACAAAATTTTCAAATGTAACTACTAGATTGTGATACAATACACTATTGGGTGAAGTTTGGTTGACTTCTGCGCAGCGGTTTGGGAGTTAACATCAAAATTACATTTCTCGGCCATATCGCATAGATCTCACTGTGAAAAGGCTTAAATGACTTTTTTAATTAAGTTTGATGATTGCGTTCAAACAAAATGTCCTAGAACAAAATTTTCAAATGTAACTACTAGATTGTGATACAATACACTATTGGGTGAAGTTTGGTTGACTTCTGCGCAGCGGTTTGGGAGTCAACATCAAAATTACATTTCTCGGCCATATCGCATAGATCTCACTGTGAAAAGGCTTAAATGGCTTTTTTGACCTAAGTTTGAGGATTGCGCTCAAATCAAATGTCCTAGAACCAAATTTCCACATGTAACCACTAGATTGTGATACAATACACTAATGGGTGAAGTTTGGTTTACTTCTGCGCAGCGGTTTGGGAGTTAACATCAAAATTACATTTCTCGGCCATATCGCATAGATCTCACTGTGAAAAGGCTTAAATGGCTTTTTTGACCTAAGTTTAATAATTGCGCTCAAACCAAATGTCCTAGAACGAAATTTTCAAATGTAACTACTAGAATGTGATACAATACACTATTGGGTGAAGTTTGGTTGACTTCTGCGCAGCGGTTTGGGAGTTAACATCAAATTTACATTTCTCGGCCATATCGCATAGATCTCACTGTGAAAAGGCTTAAATGGCTTTTTTGACCTAAGTTTAATAATTGCGCTCAAACCAAATGTCCTAGAACGAAATTTTCAAATGTAACTACTAGAATGTGATACAATACACTATTGGGTGAAGTTTGGTTGACTTCTGCGCAGCGGTTTGGGAGTTAACATCAAAATTACATTTCTCGGCCATATCGCATAGATCTCACTGTGAAAAGGCTTAAATGGCTTTTTTGACCTAAGTTTAATGATTGCGCTCAAACCAAATGTCCTAGAACGAAATTTTTAAATGTAACTACTAGAATGTGATACAATACACTATTGGGTGAAGTTTGGTTGACTTCTGCGCAGCGGTTTGGGAGTTAACATCAAAATTACATTTCTCGGCCATATCGCATAGATCTCACTGTGAAAAGGCTTAAATGGCTTTTTTGACCTAAGTTTGAGGATTGCGCTCAAATCAAATGTCCTAGAACCAAATTTCCACATGTAACTACTAGATTGTGATACAATACACTAATGGGTGAAGTTTGGTTGACTTCTGCGCAGCGGTTTGGGAGTTAACATCAAAATTACATTTCTCGGCCATATCGCATAGATCTCACTGTGAAAAGGCTTAAATGGCTTTTTTGACCTAAGTTTGAGGATTGCGCTCAAATCAAATGTCCAATAACCAAATTTCCACATGTAACTACTAGATTGTGATACAATACACTATTGGGTGAAGTTTGGTTGACTTCTGCGCAGCGGTTTGGGAGTTAACATCAAAATTACATTTCTCGGCCATATCGCATAGATCTCACTGTGAAAAGGCTTAAATGACTTTTTTAATTAAGTTTGATGATTGCGTTCAAACAAAATGTCCTAGAACAAAATTTTCAAATGTAACTACTAGATTGTGATACAATACACTATTGGGTGAAGTTTGGTTGACTTCTGCGCAGCGGTTTGGGAGTTAACATCAAAATTACATTTCTCGGCCATATCGCATAGATCTCACTGTGAAAAGGCTTAAATGACTTTTTTAATTAAGTTTAATGATTGCGCTCAAACCAAATGTCCTAGAACGAAATTTTCAAATGTAACTACTAGAATGTGATACAATACACTATTGGGTGAAGTTTAGTTGACTTCTGCGCAGCGGTTTGGGAGTTAACATCAAAATTACTTTTCTCGGCCATATCGCATAGATCTCACTGTGAAAAGGCTTAAATGACTTTTTTAATTAAGTTTGATGATTGCGTTCAAACAAAATGTCCTAGAACAAAATTTTCAAATGTAACTACAAGATTGTGATACAATACACTATTGGGTGAAGTTTGGTTGACTTCTGCGCAGCGGTTTGGGAGTTAACATCAAAATTACATTTCTCGGCCATATCGCATAGATCTCACTGTGAAAAGGCTTAAATGGCTTTTTTGACCTAAGTTTGAGGATTGCGCTCAAATCAAATGTCCTAGAACCAAATTTCCACATGTAACTACTAGATTGTGATACAATACACTAATGGGTGAAGTTTGGTTTACTTCTGCGCAGCGGTTTGGGAGTTAACATCAAAATTACATTTCTCGGCCATATCGCATAGATCTCACTGTGAAAAGGCTTAAATGGCTTTTTTGACCTAAGTTTAATAATTGCGCTCAAACCAAATGTCCTAGAACGAAATTTTCAAATGTAACTACTAGAATGTGATACAATACACTATTGGGTGAAGTTTGGTTGACTTCTGCGCAGCGGTTTGGGAGTTAACATCAAAATTACATTTCTCGGCCATATCGCATAGATCTCACTGTGAAAAGGCTTAAATGGCTTTTTTGACCTAAGTTTGAGGATTGCGCTCAAACAAAATGTCCTAGAACAAAATTTTCAAATGTAACTACTAGATTGTGATACAATACACTATTGGGTGAAGTTTGGTTGACTTCTGCGCAGCGGTTTGGGAGTTAACATCAAAATTACATTTCTCGGCCATATCGCATAGATCTCACTGTGAAAAGGCTTAAATGACTTTTTTAATTAAGTTTGATGATTGCGTTCAAACAAAATGTCCTAGAACAAAATTTTCAAATGTAACTACTAGATTGTGATACAATACACTATTGGGTGAAGTTTGGTTGACTTCTGCGCAGCGGTTTGGGAGTCAACATCAAAATTACATTTCTCGGCCATATCGCATAGATCTCACTGTGAAAAGGCTTAAATGGCTTTTTTGACCTAAGTTTGAGGATTGCGCTCAAATCAAATGTCCTAGAACCAAATTTCCACATGTAACTACTAGATTGTGATACAATACACTAATGGGTGAAGTTTGGTTGACTTCTGCGCAGCGGTTTGGGAGTTAACATCAAAATTACATTTCTCGGCCATATCGCATAGATCTCACTGTGAAAAGGCTTAAATGACTTTTTTAATTAAGTTTGATGATTGCGTTCAAACAAAATGTCCTAGAACGAAATTTTCAAATGTAACTACTAGAATGTGATACAATACACTATTGGGTGAAGTTTGGTTGACTTCTGCGCAGCGGTTTGGGATTTAACATCAAAATTACATTTCTCGGCCATATCGCATAGATCTCACTGTGAAAAGGCTTAAATGGCTTTTTTGACCTAAGTTTAATAATTGCGCTCAAATCAAATGTCCTAGAACGAAATTTTCAAATGTAACTACTAGAATGTGATACAATACACTATTGGGTGAAGTTTGGTTGACTTCTGCGCAGCGGTTTGGGAGTCAACATCAAAATTACATTTCTCGGCCATATCGCATAGATCTCACTGTGAAAAGGCTTAAATGGCTTTTTTGACCTAAGTTTGAGGATTGCGCTCAAATCAAATGTCCTAGAACCAAATTTCCACATGTAACTACTAGATTGTGATACAATACACTAATGGGTGAAGTTTGGTTGACTTCTGCGCAGCGGTTTGGGAGTTAACATCAAAATTACATTTCTCGGCCATATCGCATAGATCTCACTGTGAAAAGGCTTAAATGACTTTTTTAATTAAGTTTGATGATTGCGTTCAAACAAAATGTCCTAGAACGAAATTTTCAAATGTAACTACTAGAATGTGATACAATACACTATTGGGTGAAGTTTGGTTGACTTCTGCGCAGCGGTTTGGGATTTAACATCAAAATTACATTTCTCGGCCATATCGCATAGATCTCACTGTGAAAAGGCTTAAATGGCTTTTTTGACCTAAGTTTAATAATTGCGCTCAAATCAAATGTCCTAGAACGAAATTTTCAAATGTAACTACTAGAATGTGATACAATACACTATTGGGTGAAGTTTGGTTGACTTCTGCGCAGCGGTTTGGGAGTTAACATCAAAATTACATTTCTCGGCCATATCGCATAGATCTCACTGTGAAAAGGCTTAAATGGCTTTTTTGACCTAAGTTTGAGGATTGCGCTCAAACAAAATGTCCTAGAACAAAATTTTCAAATGTAACTACTAGATTGTGATACAATACACTATTGGGTGAAGTTTGGTTGACTTCTGCGCAGCGGTTTGGGAGTTAACATCAAAATTACATTTCTCGGCCATATCGCATAGATCTCACTGTGAAAAGGCTTAAATGACTTTTTTAATTAAGTTTGATGATTGCGTTCAAACAAAATGTCCTAGAACAAAATTTTCAAATGTAACTACTAGATTGTGATACAATACACTATTGGGTGAAGTTTGGTTGACTTCTGCGCAGCGGTTTGGGAGTCAACATCAAAATTACATTTCTCGGCCATATCGCATAGATCTCACTGTGAAAAGGCTTAAATGGCTTTTTTGACCTAAGTTTGAGGATTGCGCTCAAATCAAATGTCCTAGAACCAAATTTCCACATGTAACTACTAGATTGTGATACAATACACTAATGGGTGAAGTTTGGTTTACTTCTGCGCAGCGGTTTGGGAGTTAACATCAAAATTACATTTCTCGGCCATATCGCATAGATCTCACTGTGAAAAGGCTTAAATGACTTTTTTAATTAAGTTTAATGATTGCGCTCAAACCAAATGTCCTAGAACGAAATTTTCAAATGTAACTACTAGAATGTGATACAATACACTATTGGGTGAAGTTTAGTTGACTTCTGCGCAGCGGTTTGGGATTTAACATCAAAATTACATTTCTCGGCCATATCGCATAGATCTCACTGTGAAAAGGCTTAAATGACTTTTTTAATTAAGTTTGATGATTGCGTTCAAACAAAATGTCCTAGAACAAAATTTTCAAATGTAACTACTAGATTGTGATACAATACACTATTGGGTGAAGTTTGGTTTACGTCTGCGCAGCGGTTTGGGAGTTAACATCAAAATTACATTTCTCGGCCATATCGCATAGATCTCACTGTGAAAAGGCTTAAATGGCTTTTTTGACCTAAGTTTAATGATTGCGCTCAAACCAAATGTCCTAGAACGAAATTTTCAAATGTAACTACTAGAATGTGATACAATACACTATTGGGTGAAGTTTGGTTGACTTCTGCGCAGCGGTTTGGGAGTTAACATCAAAATTACATTTCTCGGCCATATCGCATAGATCTCACTGTGAAAAGGCTTAAATGGCTTTTTTGACCTAAGTTTGAGGATTGCGCTCAAATCAAATGTCCTAGAACCAAATTTCCACATGTAACTACTAGATTGTGATACAATACACTAATGGGTGAAGTTTGGTTTACTTCTGCGCAGCGGTTTGGGAGTTAACATCAAAATTACATTTCTCGGCCATATCGCATAGATCTCACTGTGAAAAGGCTTAAATGGCTTTTTTGACCTAAGTTTAATAATTGCGCTCAAACCAAATGTCCTAGAACGAAATTTTCAAATGTAACTACTAGAATGTGATACAATACACTATTGGGTGAAGTTTGGTTGACTTCTGCGCAGCGGTTTGGGAGTTAACATCAAAATTACATTTCTCGGCCATATCGCATAGATCTCACTGTGAAAAGGCTTAAATGGCTTTTTTGACCTAAGTTTGAGGATTGCGCTCAAACAAAATGTCCTAGAACAAAATTTTCAAATGTAACTACTAGATTGTGATACAATACACTATTGGGTGAAGTTTGGTTGACTTCTGCGCAGCGGTTTGGGAGTTAACATCAAAATTACATTTCTCGGCCATATCGCATAGATCTCACTGTGAAAAGGCTTAAATGACTTTTTTAATTAAGTTTGATGATTGCGTTCAAACAAAATGTCCTAGAACAAAATTTTCAAATGTAACTACTAGATTGTGATACAATACACTATTGGGTGAAGTTTGGTTGACTTCTGCGCAGCGGTTTGGGAGTCAACATCAAAATTACATTTCTCGGCCATATCGCATAGATCTCACTGTGAAAAGGCTTAAATGGCTTTTTTGACCTAAGTTTGAGGATTGCGCTCAAATCAAATGTCCTAGAACCAAATTTCCACATGTAACTACTAGATTGTGATACAATACACTAATGGGTGAAGTTTGGTTGACTTCTGCGCAGCGGTTTGGGAGTTAACATCAAAATTACGTTTCTCGGCCATATCGCATAGATCTCACTGTGAAAAGGCTTAAATGACTTTTTTAATTAAGTTTGATGATTGCGTTCAAACAAAATGTCCTAGAACGAAATTTTCAAATGTAACTACTAGAATGTGATACAATACACTATTGGGTGAAGTTTGGTTGACTTCTGCGCAGCGGTTTGGGATTTAACATCAAAATTACATTTCTCGGCCATATCGCATAGATCTCACTGTGAAAAGGCTTAAATGGCTTTTTTGACCTAAGTTTAATAATTGCGCTCAAATCAAATGTCCTAGAACGAAATTTTCAAATGTAACTACTAGAATGTGATACAATACACTATTGGGTGAAGTTTGGTTGACTTCTGCGCAGCGGTTTGGGAGTCAACATCAAAATTACATTTCTCGGCCATATCGCATAGATCTCACTGTGAAAAGGCTTAAATGGCTTTTTTGACCTAAGTTTGAGGATTGCGCTCAAATCAAATGTCCTAGAACCAAATTTCCACATGTAACTACTAGATTGTGATACAATACACTAATGGGTGAAGTTTGGTTGACTTCTGCGCAGCGGTTTGGGAGTTAACATCAAAATTACATTTCTCGGCCATATCGCATAGATCTCACTGTGAAAAGGCTTAAATGACTTTTTTAATTAAGTTTGATGATTGCGTTCAAACAAAATGTCCTAGAACGAAATTTTCAAATGTAACTACTAGAATGTGATACAATACACTATTGGGTGAAGTTTGGTTGACTTCTGCGCAGCGGTTTGGGATTTAACATCAAAATTACATTTCTCGGCCATATCGCATAGATCTCACTGTGAAAAGGCTTAAATGGCTTTTTTGACCTAAGTTTAATAATTGCGCTCAAATCAAATGTCCTAGAACGAAATTTTCAAATGTAACTACTAGAATGTGATACAATACACTATTGGGTGAAGTTTGGTTGACTTCTGCGCAGCGGTTTGGGAGTTAACATCAAAATTACATTTCTCGGCCATATCGCATAGATCTCACTGTGAAAAGGCTTAAATGGCTTTTTTGACCTAAGTTTGAGGATTGCGCTCAAACAAAATGTCCTAGAACAAAATTTTCAAATGTAACTACTAGATTGTGATACAATACACTATTGGGTGAAGTTTGGTTGACTTCTGCGCAGCGGTTTGGGAGTTAACATCAAAATTACATTTCTCGGCCATATCGCATAGATCTCACTGTGAAAAGGCTTAAATGACTTTTTTAATTAAGTTTGATGATTGCGTTCAAACAAAATGTCCTAGAACAAAATTTTCAAATGTAACTACTAGATTGTGATACAATACACTATTGGGTGAAGTTTGGTTGACTTCTGCGCAGCGGTTTGGGAGTCAACATCAAAATTACATTTCTCGGCCATATCGCATAGATCTCACTGTGAAAAGGCTTAAATGGCTTTTTTGACCTAAGTTTGAGGATTGCGCTCAAATCAAATGTCCTAGAACCAAATTTCCACATGTAACTACTAGATTGTGATACAATACACTAATGGGTGAAGTTTGGTTTACTTCTGCGCAGCGGTTTGGGAGTTAACATCAAAATTACATTTCTCGGCCATATCGCATAGATCTCACTGTGAAAAGGCTTAAATGGCTTTTTTGACCTAAGTTTAATAATTGCGCTCAAACCAAATGTCCTAGAACGAAATTTTCAAATGTAACTACTAGAATGTGATACAATACACTATTGGGTGAAGTTTGGTTGACTTCTGCGCAGCGGTTTGGGAGTTAACATCAAATTTACATTTCTCGGCCATATCGCATAGATCTCACTGTGAAAAGGCTTAAATGGCTTTTTTGACCTAAGTTTAATAATTGCGCTCAAACCAAATGTCCTAGAACGAAATTTTCAAATGTAACTACTAGAATGTGATACAATACACTATTGGGTGAAGTTTGGTTGACTTCTGCGCAGCGGTTTGGGAGTTAACATCAAAATTACATTTCTCGGCCATATCGCATAGATCTCACTGTGAAAAGGCTTAAATGGCTTTTTTGACCTAAGTTTAATGATTGCGCTCAAACCAAATGTCCTAGAACGAAATTTTTAAATGTAACTACTAGAATGTGATACAATACACTAATGGGTGAAGTTTGGTTGACTTCTGCGCAGCGGTTTGGGAGTTAACATCAAAATTACATTTCTCGGCCATATCGCATAGATCTCACTGTGAAAAGGCTTAAATGGCTTTTTTGACCTAAGTTTGAGGATTGCGCTCAAATCAAATGTCCTAGAACCAAATTTCCACATGTAACTACTAGATTGTGATACAATACACTAATGGATGAAGTTTGGTTGACTTCTGCGCAGCGGTTTGGGAGTTAACATCAAAATTACATTTCTCGGCCATATCGCAAAGATCTCACTGTGAAAAGGCTTAAATGACTTTTTTAATTAAGTTTGATGATTGCGTTCATACAAAATTTCCTAGAACAAAATTTTCAAATGTAACTACTAGATTGTGATACAATACACTATTGGGTGAAGTTTGGTTGACTTCTGCGCAGCGGTTTGGGAGTTAACATCAAAATTACATTTCTCGGCCATATCGCATAGATCTCACTGTGAAAAGGCTTAAATGACTTTTTTAATTAAGTTTGATGATTGCGTTCAAACAAAATGTCCTAGAACAAAATTTTCAAATGTAACTACTAGATTGTGATACAATACACTATTGGGTGAAGTTTGGTTGACTTCTGCGCAGCGGTTTGGGAGTTAACATCAAAATTACATTTCTCGGCCATATCGCATAGATCTCACTGTGAAAAGGCTTAAATGACTTTTTTAATTAAGTTTAATGATTGCGCTCAAACCAAATGTCCTAGAACGAAATTTTCAAATGTAACTACTAGAATGTGATACAATACACTATTGGGTGAAGTTTAGTTGACTTCTGCGCAGCGGTTTGGGAGTTAACATCAAAATTACTTTTCTCGGCCATATCGCATAGATCTCACTGTGAAAAGGCTTAAATGACTTTTTTAATTAAGTTTGAGGATTGCGCTCAAATCAAATGTCCTAGAACCAAATTTCCACATGTAACTACTAGATTGTGATACAATACACTAATGGGTGAAGTTTGGTTTACTTCTGCGCAGCGGTTTGGGAGTTAACATCAAAATTACATTTCTCGGCCATATCGCATAGATCTCACTGTGAAAAGGCTTAAATGGCTTTTTTGACCTAAGTTTATTAATTGCGCTCAAACCAAATGTCCTAGAACGAAATTTTCAAATGTAACTACTAGAATGTGATACAATACACTATTGGGTGAAGTTTGGTTGACTTCTGCGCAGCGGTTTGGGAGTTAACATCAAAATTACATTTCTCGGCCATATCGCATAGATCTCACTGTGAAAAGGCTTAAATGGCTTTTTTGACCTAAGTTTGAGGATTGCGCTCAAACAAAATGTCCTAGAACAAAATTTTCAAATGTAACTACTAGATTGTGATACAATACACTATTGGGTGAAGTTTGGTTGACTTCTGCGCAGCGGTTTGGGAGTTAACATCAAAATTACATTTCTCGGCCATATCGCATAGATCTCACTGTGAAAAGGCTTAAATGACTTTTTTAATTAAGTTTGATGATTGCGTTCAAACAAAATGTCCTAGAACAAAATTTTCAAATGTAACTACTAGATTGTGATACAATACACTATTGGGTGAAGTTTGGTTGACTTCTGCGCAGCGGTTTGGGAGTCAACATCAAAATTACATTTCTCGGCCATATCGCATAGATCTCACTGTGAAAAGGCTTAAATGGCTTTTTTGACCTAAGTTTGAGGATTGCGCTCAAATCAAATGTCCTAGAACCAAATTTCCACATGTAACTACTAGATTGTGATACAATACACTAATGGGTGAAGTTTGGTTGACTTCTGCGCAGCGGTTTGGGAGTTAACATCAAAATTACATTTCTCGGCCATATCGCATAGATCTCACTGTGAAAAGGCTTAAATGACTTTTTTAATTAAGTTTGATGATTGCGTTCAAACAAAATGTCCTAGAACGAAATTTTCAAATGTAACTACTAGAATGTGATACAATACACTATTGGGTGAAGTTTGGTTGACTTCTGCGCAGCGGTTTGGGATTTAACATCAAAATTACATTTCTCGGCCATATCGCATAGATCTCACTGTGAAAAGGCTTAAATGGCTTTTTTGACCTAAGTTTAATAATTGCGCTCAAATCAAATGTCCTAGAACGAAATTTTCAAATGTAACTACTAGAATGTGATACAATACACTATTGGGTGAAGTTTGGTTGACTTCTGCGCAGCGGTTTGGGAGTTAACATCAAAATTACATTTCTCGGCCATATCGCATAGATCTCACTGTGAAAAGGCTTAAATGGCTTTTTTGACCTAAGTTTGAGGATTGCGCTCAAACAAAATGTCCTAGAACAAAATTTTCAAATGTAACTACTAGATTGTGATACAATACACTATTGGGTGAAGTTTGGTTGACTTCTGCGCAGCGGTTTGGGAGTTAACATCAAAATTACATTTCTCGGCCATATCGCATAGATCTCACTGTGAAAAGGCTTAAATGACTTTTTTAATTAAGTTTGATGATTGCGTTCAAACAAAATGTCCTAGAACAAAATTTTCAAATGTAACTACTAGATTGTGATACAATACACTATTGGGTGAAGTTTGGTTGACTTCTGCGCAGCGGTTTGGGAGTCAACATCAAAATTACATTTCTCGGCCATATCGCATAGATCTCACTGTGAAAAGGCTTAAATGGCTTTTTTGACCTAAGTTTGAGGATTGCGCTCAAATCAAATGTCCTAGAACCAAATTTCCACATGTAACTACTAGATTGTGATACAATACACTAATGGGTGAAGTTTGGTTTACTTCTGCGCAGCGGTTTGGGAGTTAACATCAAAATTACATTTCTCGGCCATATCGCATAGATCTCACTGTGAAAAGGCTTAAATGGCTTTTTTGACCTAAGTTTATTAATTGCGCTCAAACCAAATGTCCTAGAACGAAATTTTCAAATGTAACTACTAGAATGTGATACAATACACTATTGGGTGAAGTTTGGTTGACTTCTGCGCAGCGGTTTGGGAGTTAACATCAAAATTACATTTCTCGGCCATATCGCATAGATCTCACTGTGAAAAGGCTTAAATGGCTTTTTTGACCTAAGTTTGAGGATTGCGCTCAAACAAAATGTCCTAGAACAAAATTTTCAAATGTAACTACTAGATTGTGATACAATACACTATTGGGTGAAGTTTGGTTGACTTCTGCGCAGCGGTTTGGGAGTTAACATCAAAATTACATTTCTCGGCCATATCGCATAGATCTCACTGTGAAAAGGCTTAAATGACTTTTTTAATTAAGTTTGATGATTGCGTTCAAACAAAATGTCCTAGAACAAAATTTTCAAATGTAACTACTAGATTGTGATACAATACACTATTGGGTGAAGTTTGGTTGACTTCTGCGCAGCGGTTTGGGAGTCAACATCAAAATTACATTTCTCGGCCATATCGCATAGATCTCACTGTGAAAAGGCTTAAATGGCTTTTTTGACCTAAGTTTGAGGATTGCGCTCAAATCAAATGTCCTAGAACCAAATTTCCACATGTAACTACTAGATTGTGATACAATACACTAATGGGTGAAGTTTGGTTGACTTCTGCGCAGCGGTTTGGGAGTTAACATCAAAATTACATTTCTCGGCCATATCGCATAGATCTCACTGTGAAAAGGCTTAAATGACTTTTTTAATTAAGTTTGATGATTGCGTTCAAACAAAATGTCCTAGAACGAAATTTTCAAATGTAACTACTAGAATGTGATACAATACACTATTGGGTGAAGTTTGGTTGACTTCTGCGCAGCGGTTTGGGATTTAACATCAAAATTACATTTCTCGGCCATATCGCATAGATCTCACTGTGAAAAGGCTTAAATGGCTTTTTTGACCTAAGTTTAATAATTGCGCTCAAATCAAATGTCCTAGAACGAAATTTTCAAATGTAACTACTAGAATGTGATACAATACACTATTGGGTGAAGTTTGGTTGACTTCTGCGCAGCGGTTTGGGAGTTAACATCAAAATTACATTTCTCGGCCATATCGCATAGATCTCACTGTGAAAAGGCTTAAATGGCTTTTTTGACCTAAGTTTGAGGATTGCGCTCAAACAAAATGTCCTAGAACAAAATTTTCAAATGTAACTACTAGATTGTGATACAATACACTATTGGGTGAAGTTTGGTTGACTTCTGCGCAGCGGTTTGGGAGTTAACATCAAAATTACATTTCTCGGCCATATCGCATAGATCTCACTGTGAAAAGGCTTAAATGACTTTTTTAATTAAGTTTGATGATTGCGTTCAAACAAAATGTCCTAGAACAAAATTTTCAAATGTAACTACTAGATTGTGATACAATACACTATTGGGTGAAGTTTGGTTGACTTCTGCGCAGCGGTTTGGGAGTCAACATCAAAATTACATTTCTCGGCCATATCGCATAGATCTCACTGTGAAAAGGCTTAAATGGCTTTTTTGACCTAAGTTTGAGGATTGCGCTCAAATCAAATGTCCTAGAACCAAATTTCCACATGTAACTACTAGATTGTGATACAATACACTAATGGGTGAAGTTTGGTTTACTTCTGCGCAGCGGTTTGGGAGTTAACATCAAAATTACATTTCTCGGCCATATCGCATAGATCTCACTGTGAAAAGGCTTAAATGGCTTTTTTGACCTAAGTTTAATAATTGCGCTCAAACCAAATGTCCTAGAACGAAATTTTCAAATGTAACTACTAGAATGTGATACAATACACTATTGGGTGAAGTTTGGTTGACTTCTGCGCAGCGGTTTGGGAGTTAACATCAAATTTACATTTCTCGGCCATATCGCATAGATCTCACTGTGAAAAGGCTTAAATGGCTTTTTTGACCTAAGTTTAATAATTGCGCTCAAACCAAATGTCCTAGAACGAAATTTTCAAATGTAACTACTAGAATGTGATACAATACACTATTGGGTGAAGTTTGGTTGACTTCTGCGCAGCGGTTTGGGAGTTAACATCAAAATTACATTTCTCGGCCATATCGCATAGATCTCACTGTGAAAAGGCTTAAATGGCTTTTTTGACCTAAGTTTAATGATTGCGCTCAAACCAAATGTCCTAGAACGAAATTTTTAAATGTAACTACTAGAATGTGATACAATACACTATTGGGTGAAGTTTGGTTGACTTCTGCGCAGCGGTTTGGGAGTTAACATCAAAATTACATTTCTCGGCCATATCGCATAGATCTCACTGTGAAAAGGCTTAAATGGCTTTTTTGACCTAAGTTTGAGGATTGCGCTCAAATCAAATGTCCTAGAACCAAATTTCCACATGTAACTACTAGATTGTGATACAATACACTAATGGGTGAAGTTTGGTTGACTTCTGCGCAGCGGTTTGGGAGTTAACATCAAAATTACATTTCTCGGCCATATCGCATAGATCTCACTGTGAAAAGGCTTAAATGGCTTTTTTGACCTAAGTTTGAGGATTGCGCTCAAATCAAATGTCCAATAACCAAATTTCCACATGTAACTACTAGATTGTGATACAATACACTAATGGATGAAGTTTGGTTGACTTCTGCGCAGCGGTTTGGGAGTTAACATCAAAATTACATTTCTCGGCCATATCGCAAAGATCTCACTGTGAAAAGGCTTAAATGACTTTTTTAATTAAGTTTGATGATTGCGTTCATACAAAATGTCCTAGAACAAAATTTTCAAATGTAACTACTAGATTGTGATACAATACACTATTGGGTGAAGTTTGGTTGACTTCTGCGCAGCGGTTTGGGAGTTAACATCAAAATTACATTTCTCGGCCATATCGCATAGATCTCACTGTGAAAAGGCTTAAATGGCTTTTTTGACCTAAGTTTGAGGATTGCGCTCAAATCAAATGTCCTAGAACCAAATTTCCACATGTAATTACTAGATTGTGATACAATACACTAATGGGTGAAGTTTGGTTGACTTCTGCGCAGCGGTTTGGGAGTTAACATCAAAATTACATTTCTCGGCCATATCGCATAGATCTCACTGTGAAAAGGCTTAAATGGCTTTTTTGACCTAAGTTTGAGGATTGCGCTCAAACAAAATTTCCTAGAACAAAATTTTCAAATGTAACTACTAGATTGTGATACAATACACTATTGGGTGAAGTTTGGTTGACTTCTGCGCAGCGGTTTGGGAGTTAATATCAAAATTACATTTCTCGGCCATATCGCATAGATCTCACTGTGAAAAGGCTTAAATGACTTTTTTAATTAAGTTTGATGATTGCGTTCAAACAAAATGTCCTAGAACAAAATTTTCAAATGTAACTACTAGATTGTGATACAATACACTATTGGGTGAAGTTTGGTTGACTTCTGCGCAGCGGTTTGGGAGTTAACATCAAAATTACATTTCTCGGCCATATCGCATAGATCTCACTGTGAAAAGGCTTAAATGACTTTTTTAATTAAGTTTAATGATTGCGCTCAAACCAAATGTCCTAGAACGAAATTTTCAAATGTAACTACTAGAATGTGATACAATACACTATTGGGTGAAGTTTAGTTGACTTCTGCGCAGCGGTTTGGGATTTAACATCAAAATTACATTTCTCGGCCATATCGCATAGATCTCACTGTGAAAAGGCTTAAATGACTTTTTTAATTAAGTTTGATGATTGCGTTCAAACAAAATGTCCTAGAACAAAATTTTCAAATGTAACTACTAGATTGTGATACAATACACTATTGGGTGAAGTTTGGTTTACTTCTGCGCAGCGGTTTGGGAGTTAACATCAAAATTACATTTCTCGGCCATATCGCATAGATCTCACTGTGAAAAGGCTTAAATGACTTTTTTAATTAAGTTTGATGATTGCGTTCAAACAAAATGTCCTAGAACAAAATTTTCAAATGTAACTACAAGATTGTGATACAATACACTATTGGGTGAAGTTTGGTTGACTTCTGCGCAGCGGTTTGGGAGTTAACATCAAAATTACATTTCTCGGCCATATCGCATAGATCTCACTGTGAAAAGGCTTAAATGGCTTTTTTGACCTAAGTTTGAGGATTGCGCTCAAATCAAATGTCCTAGAACCAAATTTCCACATGTAACTACTAGATTGTGATACAATACACTAATGGGTGAAGTTTGGTTTACTTCTGCGCAGCGGTTTGGGAGTTAACATCAAAATTACATTTCTCGGCCATATCGCATAGATCTCACTGTGAAAAGGCTTAAATGGCTTTTTTGACCTAAGTTTAATAATTGCGCTCAAACCAAATGTCCTAGAACGAAATTTTCAAATGTAACTACTAGAATGTGATACAATACACTATTGGGTGAAGTTTGGTTGACTTCTGCGCAGCGGTTTGGGAGTTAACATCAAAATTACATTTCTCGGCCATATCGCATAGATCTCACTGTGAAAAGGCTTAAATGGCTTTTTTGACCTAAGTTTGAGGATTGCGCTCAAACAAAATGTCCTAGAACAAAATTTTCAAATGTAACTACTAGATTGTGATACAATACACTATTGGGTGAAGTTTGGTTGACTTCTGCGCAGCGGTTTGGGAGTTAACATCAAAATTACATTTCTCGGCCATATCGCATAGATCTCACTGTGAAAAGGCTTAAATGACTTTTTTAATTAAGTTTGATGATTGCGTTCAAACAAAATGTCCTAGAACAAAATTTTCAAATGTAACTACTAGATTGTGATACAATACACTATTGGGTGAAGTTTGGTTGACTTCTGCGCAGCGGTTTGGGAGTCAACATCAAAATTACATTTCTCGGCCATATCGCATAGATCTCACTGTGAAAAGGCTTAAATGGCTTTTTTGACCTAAGTTTGAGGATTGCGCTCAAATCAAATGTCCTAGAACCAAATTTCCACATGTAACTACTAGATTGTGATACAATACACTAATGGGTGAAGTTTGGTTGACTTCTGCGCAGCGGTTTGGGAGTTAACATCAAAATTACATTTCTCGGCCATATCGCATAGATCTCACTGTGAAAAGGCTTAAATGACTTTTTTAATTAAGTTTGATGATTGCGTTCAAACAAAATGTCCTAGAACGAAATTTTCAAATGTAACTACTAGAATGTGATACAATACACTATTGGGTGAAGTTTAGTTGACTTCTGCGCAGCGGTTTGGGATTTAACATCAAAATTACATTTCTCTGCCATATCGCATAGATCTCACTGTGAAAAGGCTTAAATGGCTTTTTTGACCTAAGTTTGAGGATTGCGCTCAAATCAAATGTCCTAGAACCAAATTTCCACATGTAACTACTAGATTGTGATACAATACACTAATGGGTGAAGTTTGGTTTACTTCTGCGCAGCGGTTTGGGAGTTAACATCAAAATTACATTTCTCGGCCATATCGCATAGATCTCACTGTGAAAAGGCTTAAATGGCTTTTTTGACCTAAGTTTAATAATTGCGCTCAAACCAAATGTCCTAGAACGAAATTTTCAAATGTAACTACTAGAATGTGATACAATACACTATTGGGTGAAGTTTGGTTGACTTCTGCGCAGCGGTTTGGGAGTTCACATCAAATTTACATTTCTCGGCCATATCGCATAGATCTCACTGTGAAAAGGCTTAAATGGCTTTTTTGACCTAAGTTTGAGGATTGCGCTCAAATCAAATGTCCTAGAACCAAATTTTCACATGTAACTACTAGATTGTGATACAATACACTAATGGGTGAAGTTTGGTTGACTTCTGCGCAGCGGTTTGGGAGTTAACATCAAAATTACATTTCTCGGCCATATCGCATAGATCTCACTGTGAAAAGGCTTAAATGACTTTTTTAATTAAGTTTGATGATTGCGCTCAAACAAAATTTCCTAGAACAAAATTTTCAAATGTAACTACTAGATTGTGATACAATACACTATTGGGTGAAGTTTGGTTGACTTCTGCGCAGCGGTTTGGGAGTTAACATCAAAATTACATTTCTCGGCCATATCGCATAGATCTCACTGTGAAAAGGCTTAAATGGCTTTTTTGACCTAAGTTTAATGATTGCGCTCAAACCAAATGTCCTAGAACGAAATTTTCAAATGTAACTACTAGAATGTGATACAATACACTATTGGGTGAAGTTTGGTTGACTTCTGCGCAGCGGTTTGGGAGTTAACATCAAAATTACATTTCTCGGCCATATCGCATAGATCTCACTGTGAAAAGGCTTAAATGGCTTTTTTGACCTAAGTTTAATAATTGCGCTCAAACCAAATGTCCTAGAACGAAATTTTCAAATGTAACTACTAGAATGTGATACAATACACTATTGGGTGAAGTTTGGTTGACTTCTGCGAAGCGGTTTGGGAGTTAACATCAAAATTACATTTCTCGGCCATATCGCATAGATCTCACTGTGAAAAGGCTTAAATGGCTTTTTTGACCTAAGTTTGAGGATTGCGCTCAAATCAAATGTCCTAGAACCAAATTTTCACATGTAACTACTAGATTGTGATACAATACACTAATGGGTGAAGTTTGGTTGACTTCTGCGCAGCGGTTTGGGAGTTAACATCAAAATTACATTTCTCGGCCATATCGCATAGATCTCACTGTGAAAAGGCTTAAATGACTTTTTTAATTAAGTTTGATGATTGCGCTCAAACAAAATTTCCTAGAACAAAATTTTCAAATGTAACTACTAGATTGTGATACAATACACTATTGGGTGAAGTTTGGTTGACTTCTGCGCAGCGGTTTGGGAGTTAACATCAAAATTACATTTCTCGGCCATATCGCATAGATCTCACTGTGAAAAGGCTTAAATGACTTTTTTGATTAAGTTTTATGATTGCGTTCAAACAAAATGTCCTAGAACAAAATTTTCAAATGTAACTACTAGATTGTGATACAATACACTATTGGGTGAAGTTTGGTTGACTTCTGCGCAGCGGTTTGGGAGTTAACATCAAATTTACATTTCTCGGCCATATCGCATAGATCTCACTGTGAAAAGGCTTAAATGGCTTTTTTGACCTAAGTTTGAGGATTGCGCTCAAATCAAATGTCCTAGAACCAAATTTTCACATGTAACTACTAGATTGTGATACAATACACTAATGGGTGAGGTTTGGTTGACTTCTGCGCAGCGGTTTGGGAGTTAACATCAAAATTACATTTCTCGGCCATATCGCATAGATCTCACTGTGAAAAGGCTTAAATGACTTTTTTAATTAAGTTTGATGATTGCGCTCAAACAAAATTTCCTAGAACAAAATTTTCAAATGTAACTACTAGATTGTGATACAATACACTATTGGGTGAAGTTTGGTTGACGTCTGCGCAGCGGTTTGGGAGTTAACATTAAAATTACATTTCTCGGCCATATCGCATAGATCTCACTGTGAAAAGGCTTAAATGGCTTTTTTGACCTAAGTTTAATAATTGCGCTCAAACCAAATGTCCTAGAACGAAATTTTCAAATGTAACTACTAGAATGTGATACAATACACTATTGGGTGAAGTTTGGTTGACTTCTGCGCAGCGGTTTGGGAGTTAACATCAAAATTACATTTCTCGGCCATATCGCATAGATCTCACTGTGAAAAGGCTTAAATGGCTTTTTTGACCTAAGTTTGAGGATTGCGCTCAAATCAAATGTCCTAGAACCAAATTTTCACATGTAACTACTAGATTGTGATACAATACACTAATGGGTGAAGTTTGGTTGACTTCTGCGCAGCGGTTTGGGAGTTAACATCAAAATTACATTTCTCGGCCATATCGCATAGATCTCACTGTGAAAAGGCTTAAATGGCTTTTTTGACCTAAGTTTAATTATTGCGCTCAAACCAAATGTCCTAGAACGAAATTTTCAAATGTAACTACTAGAATGTGATACAATACACTATTGGGTGAAGTTTGGTTGACTTCTGCGCAGCGGTTTGGGAGTTAACATCAAAATTACATTTCTCGGCCATATCGCATAGATCTCACTGTGAAAAGGCTTAAATGGCTTTTTTGACCTAAGTTTGAGGATTGCGCTCA